>NC_142437.1:112442884-112747115 GCF_059453495.1 Arachis ipaensis
AATTTAAAAAAAATATGAAATTCTTAAAGAAATAGAGACATTCACATTTGCAATACAAAAAAATTCGAAAAATATATAAAAGAACATCCATTTAGTATGAAAAAAAAAACATTCTGATACTTAGTAGAAGAAACATCCATATATATTAACTCGTAGAGATTTTGGATTCACCCAAAGGTATTTTGGCTGATTTTTTACTAATACTCTTTTGTTCTCTAGCATTGCTCTACATGAAATTAAGGATTTTCACCATAAATAATTCCTCATTACAACGCCAATAACCAAGAAGAATATCCTTTCAATTAACAATTTTCACCATGCATATGCATAAAGCATCATCACATACCACTTCCTACAGCATGCACGAAATAGAAAACAACTAAAAGAGATCAAACATCAACTACCACAAAAGGAAATAAATAAAAAGAAGGAAAAAGAAAGAACGATGAATCAATGAATTGAATCATGCATCTCATCAAGCCGACGAGCGTATTGTGCACGGTGGCATCCGTCGAGGACGGCGCTGAGATTGTAGGGGCTGACATCATCAGCGAGCCACTGGTCAATGTAGAAGAATGTCTGAGAGCATGATTTATGGGGGCCAGTGGTAGTAACCTCAACATAGTCGCAATACCAACCATGGTGGGAGCCAGAGCCGTCAGAGGTGAGGTTGAGGCGGCAGACCGGGGTGTCTATGCATGGGCCTCGGCCGGTGAAGGCATCAAGATTGCCGCGCTCCAGGTAGTTATAGCCTTGGCCCATGATCCCCCAGGCCCGGAGGTTCGGGACCCGAACCTCGCGGGCCTTTACGTCACTGAGAGTGACAGTTATGTTTGCGTCTGGTCCTCGCTTTATGATGGATCCGGTTTTCACTTACATCGTGTACCCACACTCCTGCTTATACGTACGTACATACATACATGTTGATTAGATGGATCGGAACATCAATAAGATTGTTCATGAAGAGAGTAAAATTAAATTAAAGTATATGAATAGATAAATTTAGAAGAGAGGCGTGTATGTGTGAAATTGAATACTTATATTGGAATCGCCACGGGCATCTGCAGAAAGGAAGAGAGATAGAAGAAGAAAAGAGAGGTATTGTTTCCTCATGGTCTTGTGTTAATTAGCTGTATTCAGCGACTGATCACTCTGCTGTTATGTTATTTTCTTTTTGATAGATTCAGATTGGAGAAGATGGACCATTTATAGCAATTATATACAGGGGAGACTCGTTTACCATTCTACACAATAAGCACTATATATGTCTATATCAATTTATCAATCATATATTTTCCTTTTTTCTTTTTAATATTATTGTTATATATCTTTTAGAAGCTACCATTTATATTCTAAAAAAATATATTTTTTAAGTTAAAAAAAAACATTTTTCATATAATAAATAAATAAAATAGTATTTTTATATTATTGTATCCAAACATAAGGTAGAGATATTTTTACGTGAAAGATCTAAAATATAAAATTATTTTACTTTTTTAAATAATTTAAAAAAAAGATAATTCAAAAAAAAATATTTTATTATAAACTCACCTAAACAATTCTTTAATAATAGTTGTTATTTATGGCATATTTTTTGGTAAGGGATATTAGCAATTTCTACAGAATTTAATTTTGATTTAGTGTGAGTATAAGATAATTTTATTTTTATTTTTTACATGTACATTCAATTACGTAACGTTAGTAAATATAACAACCTTTTACATTATCCGCGTAAATGATTTAAAAATACTAATGTAATTAGATGACAGTATAAAGTGTAAAACTTAGTATAAAACTTTTTACACTGTAAGTGCATCAAAATTAAACTCTAAAATTCGTTAGTCCTATATTTGAAGATGATCTTTCACATAACTCAACTTGAATGTCATATAACTATCAAGCTATAAGTCCAAATCTAATCAACATTTCACTACAAAAACGTACATAATAGCTTAACAAGCTCAACATTAAAGAGGTAACTCGCTTTTAAAAACCATGTAAAGTGACACATTTTGATCTTCATTTAACACTCAATTTCCTATGCATAAAGTGCACAAGCAACTAAGCAAAATCATCTACAAGTTTCGCCGCACATTTTAAGTGTGATTTACACACAAGTAAGTAGTGACTTCTATTTGATTATCATTCTCTCTAAGTTAGTTTTTGTTGAAAAATCTCAATTCTTCTATTACTGTCAACTCAAGTGGTCCTAATTGTAACTCTTGTTATCTTAATGAAATCTATGATTTTTTTAAAATAGAAGTTAGGGGAAACGTAAAGATAAGCATTTGCTGCTATATATTTCATTATAGAGTGACATAGAGTTAGCTATATATGTACAAAGACAGTAACCAAACCACACTAACGTGGCTGTAATTTACATGACATGTACACTTGGCAACAACAGCAAGGTTTATTCGCAATTTGAATACATGCGCAACAAACCAACAAAACAAGATAAAAGGACGGAGTGTTTATGCATCGGATCCAATGGGAAATCAACAATGGAGTATGTTCCCCAGTTATACTTGAATATGCTGCTACCATTTGAAAAAAAAAAAATATAAGAATGAAAGAAAAAAACCATGGTATGATACTAAGGAAAATAAATAAAAATCACTTACCTTAGTCAGTTGTTGCTGGAGCTACCAAGATCAAAGTCCATTGTGTAATCATACTCAATAGTTGGAATTACAGAGGCCATAAACTTCAAGAATAAGAACAGGTACCTACACAAATACATTACTTATATTTAGTTATGCCACTCCAAGGAATAAAATGTGATTATACTAAGTCAGGCATTGCTAAGAGGGACCAAATCCAGAAGCGCCGTACCAAGTTCCAGTTGAAAGCTTACATAACTCACGAATTTGAATAAAAACAAGTCATTATTTATAGGAATTCAAATCGTACGGAGTGGTTGAAGTAAAATAAACAAGCATAAACATACATGTTAGAATTCAATATGGCATCTCAAGCATATACAGTTGCCCCTCTCTCGAGGAACATAATATAATTAACCACGGAAACTAAGAAAGGGATGAATGACTATTGAACAAAAAACAGATGCATGCTTGACTATATGCTACAAACAATCTTTAGGCAGATTGCATAATCAAATATTCCATCACCTGAAAGCCAGTAATTACATAAACAATAAATAAAAAATTGTGAAGCTAATGAGAAAACAATATTTGTATGGATGTTGTAAACAATTACAGACAATGTTGATTTAGATTTATTAAAAGAAAAATCCAATTTATATCACCATGTGGAAGATTTTATGAAAGTAATAATAATTACGTTTCTATGAAAGTAATAATATCTTGGACAGAAAGGGTTTACTTGTCAACTTCTGGCTCAACCCCACGTGACATCAAAACATCAATGATTTTCTTCATCACTGCTCCATGTCGACATGGATGAATAGATGCATGCTTACCAGGCAAGTGAGGGTGGTCCTCAATTGTTACCTGTAAATATTTCATGTTAGAACAATAACGTATTAACATAAGTTTAGCAAACTATAAATTGATAAATAGCGGGGTTAAAAACATAGGAAGTATTAAGCTTAATAATTTTACCCTTTAAGCATGTAACTATGATCTATACCTCAAAATGATTCATCCAACAATAAACATCGTATTGAATTCTGATAAAATATCTTTCACATAAACAATTCATGTCATATCTCACCGTTTTGCGAGCATGGTCCTGACTAACATCTTCAAGGACAAGTTCTTGTTGCAAAAGCATCCTTGACTGCAAGATGGAAAGATGAGATCATAAACCAGTAAACTAAGTTTCCAAGGTATAAAAATGAAAAAAGAATAAGGAACTGTTATCAACCCACCCACTAAGCCCCAGTTCGGGATATTCACATCATTTATATCCACTACTTAAAATAAGCAAACATTAGTTGTCCTAGTAGGTTCATCGTAGGCTTATAGACCGACAAAAGTGAATGAATATATATATTTAAAAAAAGATCTTGTGGAAAACAAACCTCATCATACCCGGTAAGCCATACTCGAGGTGTTTGATAATATTTATCATACCTGCAAACAAGTCAAATAGAACTATTCAAATTATTGTCTAAAGACCGTTTGTTTCAAATACAAAATAAGTAGTCCTTTCTATTTGACAGAAAGAACAAGATACAACAAAAAAAATAGGAGAAGTACAAATATGTCAGGAATAAATATCCTCCAACAGTTTGTTCAGGAAAATCTTAGCACTTGTGTGATATGTCAGAAAAAGATACACAGTCTTCTCTGATATCACAAGTAGCAGTTTGTTCAGGAACAAAATGGCAATCAAGAAAAGTTACACTGCAAGTTTGAAACTCATCTTACGTGATACTGATGTCGTAAGTTCGGGTTCGTAGAATATTATCATCATCAGGTTCATGAGCCACTAGATATGTAGACTGAAGAGTAAACAATGACAAAATCACATTTCTTAAATCAGTACTAAACAAGTAAACAATGAAAGTATAGTTAATAAAAAATAAGTAAACTAGTGGAGAATTATTTAAAATAATATATTACTATTATAAATTATGCAAATAAAAAATAAAAAGTATTAAAATGAAAAATTGAGTTAAAGCTCACATTCAGGTTGTAATTGCCTACAGCCTACCTATCATTTTAATTCCAACAAATATTGCAAGGACAGACCAGCTTGAAAAGACTCTTACAACAAGCATAGTATGAGAATACAGCAGTCGATACATATTTCTGTTCTCTTTCATGTGATTCAATAAAACTTCACTTTTCAGTCCAAATACAGATGTATAACAGTTAGGAAACAACAATCTAGCCTAGAAAGTGATACCCAACTTACAGGATCTGTAACAATGTTATCAGTTTCTTCAAACTCAGCCATATCCGGAATATCGTCTTCCTCATCACCTCCCATGTAGGATGAAATTTGCTTAACAGGTTCCTTTTTGCTGATTTCTAGGCTTTCCATGGAAGGTAAATCCTCTTCCTCGTCGGATTTGGTTTCTTGAAAAAAATAAATAAAAAGTAATAAAGGTGTAAGGTATGAGCATCAGAGAATGGGATTAGAACCAAATCACAATATACTGATATAGAATAGAAGCTCTTGTTTTGTTACTCCCACAAGTTTGGGAGTTATGCTAGTCCTGTATAAAAATGTATTATAAACAGATGCATAACTCATGCTCACAACCATAGGACGGATTTTATTTCAATTTCAGTGGTAATTATTTCAATTCTGGTTAGTAGCTTGAAAATTTATTTGAAATTTTGGAGATTTCAATATTTTGCAGAAAAATCCTTAGGTCTTTGTAGGTTGGAGGTGAGCTAGCTACACTGGACTCAAGGGAAAAAAAGTTACCTGTCTACCAGGACATTTGCTGGTATGCCACTCACAAGTGGGAAGAACTTAATTCAAGTATGGAAAGCCCGTCAAGGTTTTTTTTTTTTTAATTGTGGTTGTGGTGGGTGGGAGGAAGGGGAGCAGTTCCAAGGTAGAAAACAGATTATTAAAGGATTTGATTGGCCAACCCAATATGCTTATGTGAGTATGTCAATGGAGCAACTTGATCATTCATTCTCTTTTTCGTCAAAAGGAGGAGCAAAATTGGGGAATTTAACGAAACACAGAAACGACATCTGGTCACAACAATGAGCACAGATCGAAACATAGATGACGAGGGTGGAAAAAATTGGTAAGAGTTTATTTTAGGGAAAGAAAGGTGGAATTTTATGATTAGATGGGGGTTGTGGCACACCCAGAAGCTCGACATGAGAGTCTGACGTTGACAGCGATCTGCAATGTTGTTGCCTCACCGCTTGCATTTAATGAACATAATACTAACTAACTTTGGATAAAGCCTATATTTGTAAAAAGCCAATACTACAAAACCATTGTTGCACTAAGATTGTGGGGGTTATTTTAAGTAGTGGACTAACCTAACCCCAAGCTTGTGTAAGGCAATTTAACACAACCCTAGAATAATGCCTCCAGCAACATACATACCTTTAGGTTTTCCATGAGTTGCTAGCCATCCATCATTTTCTTCATCATCAAGTAGAACTTCTCCTCCAGCCGCTTCATATTCTTCTTCTACAGATACAGCTCTCCGCAAACACGGCACTGTCAAGTGTTAAGCAACTTCATAAACCAGCATTAATGAGGACAGCCATAGATAACAAATTCAGGAGAAACCTCAGGGAAATTCAGGTATTATAACTTTCTAGCTTTAAGGACAGAAAGAGCAACTTAATACAATTCAAACTAGACTGAAGATAACAAGTACAAAGAAGATGTATGACATACAAATACATCCCAAGCTCGACTCTTACCATTCCTAGTAATTAATAATTGTTTATCCGCTGGCAAATATGGCTTCCTTTTGCTTGGCTCACCTGATTCCCTATTATGCAATGGGAAAACAGAACATTAACAATTAATAAGGGCACAAAAAGAATGACCTCTTAATTTTGAGCTTTAGCAATTGCCATAACACAAATGAATGAAAATTTCCAATGCTTGCTATTAGTTAATATACGTACATGATTCAAATCATCCCAGAAAGTCCCATATGACCCCAAACCCTTTGTTACAGGGACCGAAGCTATATAACTTGATTGAAACCCTTCTGAGAAGTAAAATTTTGAGGCTTGAAAGCAGATTTAAAAAATATATATATTTTGGAAATAACGAATAGCCATTAGAGGAACAGAAACATCGTGTAACAGGGAGCCTACTTAAGAAAGATGAAATCTTTGAGATGGAAAAAAAAAGGGGGGGAAATTTACCAGGACCAAGTGGGGCATTTGGCAACGAGATTGTCGCCGGCAGTGACGAACTCAGAGACACTGAGAACTCCTTTCTCTTTGAAGGCTGAGACGGTTCGAGCGCTCGTGATCCTCTCTACTGTGCCCTTGAAAGCTTCGTGAATCTTCTGAGACAGAACCATCCTCTTCTCTTCTGAAGAAGTTGAATGCAGAAATGCAGACTCAGATTGCAAACTACAGAGGAGGAAGATGAATTGGATTATACAAATGAGAGAAAAAGTTTTGGACTTCCTCTCTCGTTTTTTTTCTTTTTTTTTCCTTTTTCGTTTTTTGCTTGTAAACACGGTCACCTTGTCTATAAAAACAATAACTATTGGGGTTTGTGGATTTGCATTACTTGGTTTTTCACATTTTTAAACTAAAATAAATACTTAATTATTCCTTTCTCTAAATCAATGTTTTCATATGTTTTTTCTAAATTATTACTTTATTAGTAAATAAAGCGAACGTAAGTTTTTTCCAACTGAGAGTGAGCTTTTTTTTGAAAGATTACGAGTAAATTGCAGTGATAATTTTATTTTACCCAAATCACACATTTTCACATGTTTTATTCATATTATTATGTGTAAATCATCACTTTAACATTAAGGCTTAATGCAGAGGGAAACAAGTCCAGATTTAAACTCCAATTTTTATCTTTTGTATAAATACATATTAATATGAAATTAATAATTTAATTAGTTAATCATATATAAATAATATTTAATATTATAAAATATGAAAAGATTATATGTCGTATTTAAGTAAAATAAATTTATTTTTACAAATCGGATTAGATAGAATGGAATTGATAAATTTATAATATGGATAGAATTCTAGTCAAAAGATCTAATAAATTTATATTTTATATTAAAATTTATTATTACTTTTTAAATCAACTAAATAATATATATATATACATATATATATATAAGGTTGTGAGAATCGAATTTGTCAATAAATCGATAAGGTGATTGGTTCAATAATTCAATGGTCCAATCAGAGTTGAACCGTGATTAAACTAATTTAATTAAATATACAATAAAATTATTAAAAATTTAATATACAATTTTAAATATTCAAATTCAATAATTTTTAAATTTTATAATTTTACATAATAACTTGTTTATATTTTATCACTAAAAATTCACAAAATAATTTCTAAATTCTAATCTAATAATTAGCAACAATACTCATGGTTTTTTTTATTTTAATAAATAAATTAATCAGCTTAGGTTCTATTTCAATTTGGTTCATCCTTTTGTTCGATATTTTGTCTATATCTAATTAAATATGAGGAATTTGAAGTCAACATTTCTTGGAAGTTCTATTACACCATCAAACTGGTGGTGGTTAAATGAAGAAAAGTAATAGATGGTTAAAGATCGTTTTGAAGATGAAGGTAGCATATTGAGGCTCTATGAAGAAACAAATTAATTTTAGATTTATTCATGTCTTGTTCTTCTGTGCAAATGTTGAGACTTGAATTTTGCTATGCTATCTGAGGCTAGATATATAGATTAAAGTCTTTAGTTGTTGCAAACTTGATACAATATATGCTAATATGTTAATCAACATTCATGTGAGGTTTAAGATAAAATTAGTAAAACTTTTGTTGCTTATGAGTAAATACAACATAACAAGTTGAACTTATTTTATAAATATTTTGGACAGCTCCATCAAATGGAATTTTCGTAGAGAGCTCCATCAAATATTTTGCCTAGTTTGTATGATTATTGATTAATTGTTCTGTTGTGTTTTGTGATTTTATAGTGATATGATGCTGTTTTATCCTTTTGTGATTCAATTGTGCTGTCTATCATTATGTTGTAAGGTGTTTATTTATAATTTATTTATTATTTTATTATAAAACGATTTTTCAGGTTGAACCGATTAGACCAGTAAACCAGTGAACTAGTAGTTAGATCGGTTCGATAATCGGTCCGATTTTCAGAACCTTAATTTTTTGTTGAGTGAATTTGTCTGAGCTAATTTTGCTGTGGGATTCTGAGTTAGAGTTGATGGTTGATTTGAATTATTGTTAATTTTGTATTCTGAGTTGGCTTGTTGCTGAAGTGATTCTGAATTTAGTTTGGATGTTGAGTTTGGATTTTTTGTTTAGTTTTTCTGATTTTGGATTTTTCAATTTTGGATATGTTTTTGGATTATGAATTTTCGTTGTTGAATACATGATGAGAAGTCTTTGTTGAAATGTTTTATGATTTTGAATTCTATTCTCAATAGTTTGAGTTTGTGTAATTTTGTGTATTCTATTGTTGTTGATTTTATATTTTTGTTACTAATGTAATGAGTATTGGGATTTTTTTATTTTAATAAATAAATTAATTATAATAATTATTGAAATAAATAATTTAAAAAATATTTACCAACATAAATACTTCTCTCTTATCTCGTTTACAGTGTAAACGAGATAATTTTACATATATCTCGTTTACAAATAAGACAGGTGGACACAACACGTGTATATCTCGTTTACAAATAAGACAGTGTAAACGAGATATAAATATAATACATTTTTATGTACTAATTGCATGCTAAAAGTTTGGATTATTGATATTAATAATATTTTTTATTATTTCAAATTTTTTTTAAAAAATGCATGTAATATTTATCTCGTTTATAGATATACACGTATCACATCCACCTGTTTTATCTCGTTTACATACGTACAAAATTATCTCGTTTACCAGAGATAAGAGAGAAGTATTTATTTTGGTAAATATTTTTTAAATTATTTATTTCAATAATTATTATAATTAATTTATTTATTAAAATAAAAAACCATGAGTATTGTTGCTAATTATTAGATTAGAACTTAGAAATTATTTAAAAAAAATTTATTTTGTGAATTTTTAGTAATAAAATATAAACAAGTTATTATGTAAAATTATAAAATTTTAAAAATTATTGAATTTGAATATTTAAAATTGTATATTAAATTTTTAATAATTTTATTGTATATTTATTTATCACATATTCTCGCACACACATACAAAGCCTTAACTCAAAGAACAACCACAGCAAGTGACTTGGAAAGAAAATGTAAACACCGAAACAATCACAAGCATAGAGAACATGTGAATATTATTATAGCAAACATAATAATAAAATAGCTCTTCTAATGCGTCTCCGAAAATATCCCAAATCAAGAAAACTACATAATCTGATCCACTTGATTCAGAAAGCTACATATATTAGAAAACTTAAGAATCAACTAAAATAAAAAGAAAAGGAAGGCCTGGTTGATTCGATTCAATTGCCTGAGATGAAGAATCAAACAGGGCCGAGAAGCTGAGAGTTTAAATGTTAAACATAGGCAGTGCAAATTTTAACAAAGCTCATCACAATGATTAACAACAACAAAAAGAACTGAAAAAACAGTGAATCAGTAACATGGTCAGTGCAAATTTAACATTTAAAAGTTATCAATTTAAAATTTATCATCAAATACAATCAGTGAGCAAAGCCAATCAATCAAGCACTGACTGAGCATTCTGTTCTAGTTATGTGACTGGGAAGCAACAAATTCAAGTTACAGCAACAAATTTAACAAATCCTAGTAAAGCCCCGATTTACAGCAAAGGGGCAAATTTATTGATTACCAATTCAGCAACATGCAGAAATACAGGAAAAGGGAAATCTGGAAAAGAGAGAACACTAAACCAAAACATTAACCAATAATCACAAAACACTAAACCTTCACCCAGCAATTACAAACAAAGCCAGCAATTACAAACATTAGCACATTATAAAACATTCCAAAACACTGAACCTTCACCCAGCAAAACCAGCAACTACAAACAAAGCCATCAGTAAATTTGAACAAAAAAAATTAAGAGCCATCAGCAACTAACAGAGCCATCCAGCCATCAGTAAATTTGAAAAAAAAAATTACAGCCATCAGCAACCAGCAAATACAAGACAGATCCATCAGCAGCAGACAATTACAATTTACAAAACATTACAAGAAAAATGGAACAAAAATTGAACAACAATTTCAGAACTTCAAACGAAGGAGAAGACCGAACATTCAGAAATTAAAAGGAAGATGCGGAGGCGAAGAATTGAAAGCAGGGCCACTAACCTGGGTTCCGTGCCGAGAAGGCAGCGAAGATGAAAACGATGTGCCGAGCTACCTGGGGAAGAGGAAGATGAAAACGACGTGCCAGCGAAGATGAAAACGACACGGGGAAGAGGAAGCAGCGGCGGCGCTGAGGACCTGGGGACGGCGGCGGCGATGAAGGGCTAGGGTTTTCCTTGGCTTCAGAGGTCTCCAGGGAGAGCACAAATGATTGGGGGAAGAAGAGGGGGGGGAGGGTTTGGTTCACGAATGGTTCTGCTTTTGTTTTTTTTTTTTTTTTTCAAATAAACAAAACGGCGTCGTTTTATTACTCACACACATTCCTCCACGTGGATTTTTAAATATTTTTTTATTTTTCTAAAACAGTAATGGCTCTCCTCTCTTTCTCTTATTTTCCTTCTCATTTTCCGTCACTTTCCTTCTCCAGTTCTCCCCAAACACTCGGCGCTGCTCTCCTTCCTTTAAAATGAGTGCGCAGCAAACTGCTAATACGGCCATTGTGTGGTTCAAGCACGACCTCTGAATCCACGATCACCCAGCCCTCACCGTTGCTTCTAGCTTCCAATCACTCTTTCCTCTTTACGTCTTCGATCGCCGTATCCTCTCTCGTCAGTTTTCGCCGAATGCCCGAAACACTCTTTCAGATCTTAACTCCCTTCGGAGAATGAAATCTCACCATGTTGAATTGCTGATTGCAGGTTTCTCTGACGAAATGCTGGAACTGCTCCTGTTCGCGCTGCAAGATTTGAGGAACTCCTTGAAGGAACGCGGCTCCAATCTCATGATTAGATTCGGGAACGCAGAGCACGTCATACAACAGCTTGCATCTGAGGTTGTTACTCTTCAGTTAGTAAGTTACTTCTTTAGTTGATTAGTTACACAGTTAGTTAACTTTTATTGTGAGTTACTTATTAGTTGATTAGTTACTGATGATGCCCCAATACATGTCCGTGCATAATGAGAACTTTTTTTCCGCCAAAGTGCATGATGAGATCTTGAATTAAGCATTATCAATTGCTTTTGTTGAACAAATTCATCGCCCAGGGTGGAACAGGTGAATGCCAGTTGTGTATTTGCAGAACAAGAGGTGGAGTATGAATTGTACTTGCTTTTGGATGTTGTGAAGGAGTGTATGAAACCTGTCACGGTTCGAGAATGTGCTCCTAGGATTGAATTATGGAACACTCCATTTTATGATGTAAATGTAGGTATCCGATTGATTCTTGGCTTCTTTGGCTATCTAAATTGTTCAAGAGTTGAAGAATTTATATGTGGTAATTGGTGATTACTTTTATTAACTTGTCGATAATTGATTTGGTCGTTTCTATCACTATCCAATAGGTTCTGCAAAATCTTCCTGCATCGTACGATGACTTTAAGAAACTTCGACTACCCATACTGAACCACTTCAGCTGTCAAAATTACCTGCTGCAGACATGGAACTGGACTGGGGTGAGTTCTGTGGTGGTTGACTTTTCTTGTCACTTGGCATGAATCTTCTTTTGGAAGAGTATTTGATATTATATTTTCCATTTTTGTAATCCATTTAACATCTTGCACTTGTAAAGTGGCCAAAGTCATATGATAGATTTTCATTGAAATAGGTACTCTTCCTGTATATGATGATGTAAAGAATTTCATTACCAGCAACCAAGGGAGATTGAGAGAGAGGTGGAACTCAATCAAGTTGACATCAGCTGAAACCTTATTACGGAATAAAATAATGAAGTCTAGTGAGAGCAGTGAAGGAAGTTATGACTCTAGGCAACTGCAGTCAAAGAAATCAAATGAATCTGTTTTCCTGTCACAAAAAGGTAATGCTGTAGGAGGTGGAACAAACAATGTATTAAATGCCTTGGCTGCATATTTGAGATATTTCGAGGGAACAGCTCATGATGACTGGCAAGAGTATGTAGTAAAAACCTGCCATTTGTGATTATTTGTTGGCTAATATCTTCTAGGGTCTTGAGTATGGAGTCTAGAGGTCAGTTTAAAAACACGAACAGTGAAATGTCTTTTCACCTTTAAATCTGTGCAGGATACATGAAAAAGTACGTTCTTCTGAAAGTCGGAATGGAGCATCATTTATTGCACTCTTTGGTCCTGCTCTATCTCTTGGCATTATATCTAGAAGTGTACACTATGAAGCTATCAAATATGAGAGAGAACGAAATGCAGGATTTATATCTCCCTTTGGATATTCAGCTACCACAATTGCAGGAGCAGTTGATGCTGTGTGCTCAAAGGAGGTGCTAGTTTTAGCAATTTTGCTATATTAGAATACAATTTTTTTTCTGCCTTATTGATTTGGTTATTTCTTATTAGTTGCAACAGAAAACTTGCCTTTACCTTTCTTATCAAATGATCTATTCATTTAATTTTTTGGAACATAGTGGTACTGGCTTATGGCTTTGAGAAATCAAACAAACAATGATGGGATACACTCAACACGTATGTGGAAATGGAATGGTTTTCTTATTCAGGTATTCAACTGATTTCTCATACTCAACGATTGATTCATTTCCAAATGGCCAGTCAACTCTCTTTTGTCAATTTAATGAATTAAGAACCCAAAAACTGGTTTTGTTAGTATACAGTTGCTGGCAATGATGGTCCTGCTGTTGTTCTTGTGCATGGATTTGGCGCTTTCGCAGAGCATTACCGTGACAACATAAATGGTTTAGCTGGAGCTGGAAATCGTGTTTGGGCTATTACATTGTTAGGATTTGACAATTCAGAAAAGCCAAATATTGTGTATACTGAACTCTTGTGGGCCGAACTATTGAGAGATTTTATTGTTGATGTTGTGGGTGAACCTGTCCACCTTGTCGGGAACTCAATTGGTGGTATGATTACATAAATTGGGTGTACTTCCTCTAAAAAAATCTGTCCTTTTCACACTTATACACCAAAAAATCTGTCCTTTTCACACTTACATGCTTTCCTATTCAGGATAGAAAAACCTCCGGCGCCTCCTGGTTGGACTCTCGTGTTCTTCTACTATATTTGAGGTTACTTAGTTAAGAAATGTTATCCAACTGTAAGTGTTTCAAAGGTATAATTATGTCTCACATTTTTGGTGTGGATATTGCTTGGTTCTGAGGCTTTTAACTTCGCATGCAGCGGACAGAAAGAGCAGATGATTGGCTCATAAATAAAATGCTAAGAGCAGTATCCTCTTCTTGGCTTTTACTTTTTAGTAATTTGCTTCACTTTTTTGAGTTTTGCATTATTCTGATGTGTATACATGGCTCATTTTGCCATCTCCTTACATATGTAAAAGTCTTATCATCCTGGCTCTCCTGTGGTCGTGGAAAGCATCTTCTGTTTTAATCTTTCCATACCTCTTAATTTTCTTATTGAAGAATTCAGGGAAAAGGTTCTGATTATACAGGTACTCTAACGCTAATGGCAAGAAAATTTGAAGTTGATATGATATATGTATGTGAATTAATCTCTGGTATAGCTTCGTATCTTGTTATTGATTTCTTTGTTATCAGGGGATGAAAGATCCAATTTCTGACTGCAGTTCCAGGGTGGCTACACTGAAAGAACATTGCGATGGACTTGTAATTAAAGAATTGGATGCTGGTAACTATAACTTTTTATACTTGTTCATCTATTTTTAACTTTTAATTTTTTAATGATATCCAAAATTTTTAAACTTCTAACATTACAGGCCATTGTCCGCACGATGAGGTGCCAGAACAAGTGAATGATATCCTTTATGAGTGGATACCTAGGATTGAAAGCCAAATTTTGACAGGGTCCCCAGCTTAAAGTCTATTGATGTATATAGCAAAATGTAAATGTATATAATCATTAATCATTATTACTAGAACATTTTATAATTTAATTTTCTTTCTTACTTATTCATATAAATTGTTAGTTTGAATTAAATTGGTCCATTTCTAAAAAGGGAAGTTCTATGGTGCTGTCACAGAAAACATGCATGTCATGCTATCCCTGCGTGTTGTGCTGAGAAAAAGACACGTGTAGTTTTTTCAAAGTTGAATCCCGTTCTCCATTTTTGCTTAGGAGAGGGATTAGTTGTGATTTTTGAGATTTGTTATGTGAATAGTGGGCTTGGTGGTATGGGCCAAAGTAGTAAATTTGAGGCTAAACAAAAAACGGTAGGGAAAAATTGCAGTGGGTAAAAAAAAGCCAACCCAAAATTAAAAAAAAATCTACTATGTATTTTACTTTTCCTTGATGTAGCTAAATACTAACGAATGATTGTCCTCTAATATTCTATTAAGAAGTTTGTGTTTAGGAAAAAAATTTTCTTTCAAGTAAAAAACAAAATAAAAATATTTTAAATCATGGAAATATAAATTAATTTAATATTTGTCAAAAATTAAATTAAGTTAGTAAAATTATATAGATATCCAATAAAAATATTTATTAAATCATTTTAATAATTTTATCAAATTAATTTAATTTCAATAAGTATAAAATTAATTTATATTTTTTTATGAATTAAAATATCTATTATATAAACTTTTATTAATTATAGTGGAGTGCTTTTTTGTATAATGTGATACATGCATCTGTCTTTGATGATAAACTATTATTTTAATAAATTTTTTTAAGAATTTATATTTTTATGATTAAATTTTTCTTTTACTTAAATAAAAATCATTGTGTTATAAACTTATAATACTCCATAATAGAATCATGCATGTAACAATATCAAACTTAAAATTTATGTATGGATTGGACATGTCTTTTCACCAACACATAACAGATAGGGTATTGATTGAAGTTACACCGAATTAAACCCAAAAACAAAAAATTCCAAATATAATCGATAAATGTAATACACGAAGTACACATAAGAAGGCAATCTAATACAATAACTACATCCAACACAAGGAAATTAAAACATTGTCATGCTTATACCAAGAAAATTAAATTCAGTAAGTATACTTAGGCAAGACATTGTTTTCATGCTGTCTTTTTTTTTTGTCAATAGTTTTCATGTTTATAGATTTTTTTATCATAATGGACATCCACATCCGGTTAGACTAGACCCATGTCACGAATCTAACACCGCAGTCAATTACATGACCAATTTGGCTAGTTAAAAAGATGAGTCTTAGCTCACACGGCATTCCGCCCCCTCCTTATTTCAAAGGTCTCGGGCTCAACTCCTACCAACGGCAACCGAGGAAGAAAAAATGGTAAGTATGTGAGGAGCGTGTGGGTGTGTGTTATACCTAGGATCAAAGGTTGTCCAATTCATATGAGATACTTAGAATTGGGGTTATCCAATTCACTGACCAACAAAAAAAAAAGACACAAACAAAATATTTATGAAGTCAACTGAAAATGATGAAAAATTAGATGGATTACACTGCCTAGTACATTTTTCCAATTGATTGACACTTTTATTAACTTTGTTTTTAATTACCAAAAAAAAAAGTTAATTTTTTGGTCATTCTTTATTAACTTTGTTGAAATAGCCATATTAAAACAATACATGTAACTCAAAGGATTTTTTTTCCTCTTTTGGGTTGGCTTGTTTTATCCATTGCAATTTTCTTTCAACCTTTTTTGTTTGATCTCAAATTCACTATTTTGGCCCATACCACCAAGCCCGCTATCCACATAACAAATCTCAAAAATCACAACTAATCCCTCTCCTAAGCGAAAACGGAGAACGGAATTCAACTTTAAAAAAACTACACGTGTCTTTATCTCAGCACAACACGCAGGGATAACATCACATACATGTTTTCTGTGACGGCACCATAGAACTTTCCTTCTAAAAATAGATCCAACATTTTATCCAATTCCTAAGATTTGCTAAAACTTAGGGTGCCTAAGAGAGTACTTGGATTGGACTTTGATAAGCATGGATATAGCCATATAGGTGATGGAGAGTTTGAGAAAAAGTTTTCTCGTCAAGACGTCGAGGTATGTGTACGGTGTTCCTAAGACAAGGGACTCCAATGCCACTAATGAACGTGAGGATTGGGGTGTTTGTTTGTTAAAGGAACTAGAGCGTCACGGTTTGAATCTCATTTTGAATATGTAACAACTCTGCCGCTGCATATATCCCCTCTTTGGCAGTGTAAGTGTGTAACCCTTCGACCTGGCGTTCCAAATTCAGTTTGAATGGGAGCTAACTTGCCACAAAAGATTAATATGGAGAATCAACTCTTCCACGATCAGATAAAGGAGTTGCAAGTCTACTATAATTCCTGCCTTTTGTAAACCATCTTTATATTTTACCATCTGATTGTGATAAAATACAGAAGATGATAACGATGAAGAAGAGGAGGAGAATGAAAAGGAGTTTTGAGTTATGTAAAAATTATCAGAAAATAGTATCAAAATTTTTTAATTGTGATATAGAAGTTTGTTAATTTAGATACCAAAATTTTTTAACCTTGATATAAGCTAAGAGGATAAAACAAGAATTATGAAAATGTAAAACAAGAAAGAGAAAAAAATGATGATGATGAGAATGAGGAAAGAGAATTTTGAATTATGCATAATGTATCAGAAAAATAACACCGCAATATTTTAACCTTAATACAAAAATATCTTTTTTAATGTTGCATTTTTTCTTTTTTTTTTTTTGTTGCTCTTACTTATTTTCTTAGAAGTATTGCTTCTCATATTAAATTTGAATAAACATGTATCTACTATATTCCAATCTTATTTAGTTAAATGAATGTAAGTTCATATTTATTGGATTAAATTCTTGCCATAAACAAAACTAGCACCAAAATTTGTTTAAATTGACACCGAAATTCAAATACAATGATACAGAATGTAAAAAGTAAATTGCAAACTAAAATATCACATTAACTCTATAAAATGAAATAAGAGAGCACCGAATTATTTAAAATTGACATCAGAAGTTCAGTAACATAACACAAAAACATCACTTAAAATTGAATAATTGAATGCTTATCTCAAATATAAAAAACTGAAAAATAACACCGAAATATCTTCACTATAATACTGAAATTTTTAATTAAATGATGTGATAGAACTAAGAGCTTATTTCATGAAGACTTGAATTGTAGATTTACAAATTTTAATAGAAAGGATAATAAGTGGAAACATATGTGTACAACACAACGAAATTAAGTAGAACAAGTACAAAAATTCGAAAGAGAGTGAATAGTGGCATTACTTATAAGAAGAATAAGACGTATTTAATATATAAAACAACAAAAAAATTTCTAAAGAATAACGCCGAAATATCTTTACTCTAACACCAAAATCTTCAACTAAATAATGTAATGGAACTAAGAATTTATTTCATGAAGACTTGAGTTACAGATTTACAAATTTTGATAAAAAAAATAAGTGAAAAGTCTTTAGATAACACAACGAAATTAACTAAAACAAGTGCAAAAATTAAAAAGAAAATGAACAATATTATTTATGTATAAGAAGAAAACGACAATGGGGACAATAACAATAACGATAATGACAATGATGATAATAATGATGATGGAGGAGGAGAATGAGGAGGAGGAGGAGGAGGAGGAGGAATGAGAAGAAGAAATTCAATTGAGAAAATGAAGAGAAAGAGCTGGTGGTGGCACGAAAGAGAACGAAGAGGAAAAAAGAAGTGAAGAATAATAAGCATCAGCAGCAGCCGAGGTGTATGGAAGAGACAGAAGAAGACGACACTAACGATAACATAAGAGAGTGCACGTTGATGTGAAATAACTTGGTTTGACTTTGTTAAGTACTTTATTTGGTTATAGACCTTTATTGTATATTTTATAAGATTAAAAAAAATATTGAAGGTTTTTTTTGCTTTCTACGGTATCTCCTAACGACTAAAGACTAATTTATGGCATATTTGAGTTCTATTTAAAAATTTGCTGCTGCCCAATAGATTGTTACATATATTAGGTGAGATTCGAATCTCCAACACTTGTTTAAAGCTAACAACTAAACTAACCTAACCTAAGTTGGTTAAAAAAGATTGAAGAGTTATAGAATGTATTTTAGGCTTTCAATTGAAAAATAAAATTGAGAAGGTCTATTTTTGTTTGAATAGCAAAGCATTACAAAATTCAGTTCGATCTAATAAAGAAACGGTAAAAACTGAATACATGTGAAGTTCATAATTAAAAATTGTTTGATGATAATTTAGTCAAATATAGCAAATAATCTAACTACTTTTAACTATCAATTATTTTATAAAAACAACTTTATGCGAGCCTCTGCTTTGCCAAAATTACGAGTTAAAAAATCACCACAAGACCTAGAACCGATGGGTTGGATGGAACCGGAATTGAATTTGAATTCTTTAAATTTTAAATTTTTATTTTGAAAGATAAAGTGTGATCTCTCATCTTTGAATAATTTTTCTTTCATATTTTTTTGGTCCTACTTGTGAAATAAATAATGAGAAATCACACCTTATCTTCTAAGAAAAATGCTACTTGTATAACACAAATAAATTTTTGGTCAGCCTTTAATATTATTTAATTATTTTAAAACAAAACAAATTCCTATTTTTTAGATACATATTTATAATTAAACTTAATTTAAAGTTTAAAAACTTAAATTTCTCTAATTTTCTATCCACTTCATAGTTAGTTATTGTTTCATTCCTTCTTTTACATTACTTCATATAAAAAATACAGTTTCTTTTACTTTCTTTTATGTTACATTCTTAAATGTGATAACACTACTCTCTCTTTCGTCTTGGAGCTCAACCAGAAAATCCTCATCGGTAAAGTCATGTAGCACCCTTTTCTTCTTTTTTTATTATTATTATTATTATTATTATTATTATTTGCCCCCTTGTTTATGTGATTGTACCTGTTTACAGTTTCGAAACGAAATGAATAATGAGCACACTTTAAATCTTTAAAATCTTATGGGTTGTCATTGTTAAGGCTATTTCTTGTGGTTCCATTCTACTATATTTGTGTTCATAAAATATTTCCTTTTCCAATCCCAGCACACACTGGTAACAAACATAAAAAATATGATGTGGAAGACAAATCTAAATAGGTACATAGTCATCTTCTGCAAGTGGAGCGTCAGATAAATCACAAATAAACATAATTGTTATTTAAAAATAAACATAATAATCTATTTTTATTTAATTGTAACATTAGTTGATCTTATTTGGTTTTAATAATAGAGTTATTACTAATAAAATAATGTGTACTTAATTTGTTTGAGTGAAAAAGTACAAAAGATAAAAAATTGAAGTAAAAAGATGTAGATGGTATATTCATAATTTTTTTTAAAATTATAACACATCTAATAATATGATGTTATATACAAAATATTTTTAAAACACATCCAAAATCATAAAATTATAGAATTTAAATATAAACGTTAATAATACAATTAATCTTTTAATTTTTGATTCGATAAAATGCAATTAATATTTATTATTTAATTATTAGTTGAATTTTTTTCATTACTTATTGAACATTATCGTTTTCAAATAAAGTAATTCATACTTAATTAATTTGATTAAAAATGCACAAAAAATTAAAAATTTAAGTAAGAAAATGTAGATGGTATGTTCATAATTTTTTTTTTTAAATTATAAAAAAACATCTAAAAATATGATGTTATATATCAATTATTTTTGAAACCCATCCAAAATTTAAAAATTTAAGTAAGAATATGTAGATGGTATGTTCATAAAAATTATTTTTTTTTCAATTATAACACATCTAAAAATATGATGTTATATATAAATTATTTTTGAAACACATCCAAAATTATAAATTCTAGCATCTAAATATAAACATTAAAAATACAATTAATCTTTTGATATTTGATTTAATAAAATGCATCTAATATTTATTATTTTATCATTAGTTAGATTTATTCGTTACTTATTTTGAACATTAACGTTTTCAAAATTATTAAAATCAATAATTAATTTAAAATTTGTATATCTTATGAATAAAAATATATCAAACATGTATTATCGTAGTATTAGTTAGAATTTTTATTATTTATTTGAGCATTAGTATTTATTCATTTTAATTTTTTTTACTGATGTTATTGTTTGGTGTTTTAGCTAATGTTTAAAATTAGTTTATTTCGGAAGTTTATTACACATACAAAATAATACAATTATATTTAAAATATTTTTAGAATACATCCAAAAATCTATCAAATAAATATAATTAGATGGTTTAAGATTTATTTTAGAATTTTAAAATCAAAAATTTAAATCTTGAATAATTTGATTTTTAGATGTGTATTTAAATTATAATATATTAATAATTAAATATATTAAATCTGAAACAAAAATTCAGTTTTATCCGTTCCATCTCTTAGAACTTAGAAGCACTGTCCTTCTAACACTATTTTTACGTAATGATTCATCTATTGAAAGTATTGACCATTCACCACCATTTTAAAACAAACTACCTACTGCATATATTTTTTTCAGTTATTTTTTTATCATTTTACCACTCTATTTTTATTATTAAATTTGTATTTAATTACGTGTAATATGAAATCTCAATTTTAATTTTTTTTTTCACATGTGATTTTATTTTTATATAGCTTGTTATTATTTTTATAGTTAGTTATAACAAATTAACAAGTTCTTGACCCCAATAAAGGAGGAGGCTAATAGGAGTAAAAATAAAATAAAAAAAAATAACAACAAAATATACATTGACACACATTTTATATTTATTTTTTATGTTCACTTATCATATTATACACAATAAAACAGCAAATACTAACTACATAATAATTTCGTTGGCATTGTCATTAAGATTATTGTGAATTAAAATTTTATTACTATTCACCACATACAAGAACACCGTTATGGGTAAAAGTGAAGTAGAAGAACCAATTTCTAATGATATTACGTGGTAAAAACCAATTGTCTAAAAAATGGAACTGTTCATACTCTGGTCCAACGCTAAGGCCCAAGTCTAAATAAAAGGCTCAATCCAAAAGATTGACCCTCATTCGACACCGACCTTCTCTCAAGAAGTTGGATCCAATGACGACTTGCTCTAAGGAAGTCAGGAACAAAGATTAGCTGACAAATAATCTTTATTCAAATAAATAACTGCCCCTAAAATCTCTCAACCCACTTTCAGGAGCCATATCTCAACTACCCTAGGATAAAGAGATGGTGATCCTCCTTAAAAGGTGGAACTACTCCAAGGGTGGTTATTGGTTCACTACTATAAATACACTAACACTCTTCAGGTATCTCTAAGTTCCAATACTCTCAAAACTTGCTTAGACCCTTGCTGACTCAAGCATCTGAGTGTCTTTGCAGGTACCACCCCCATTCCTTCATACCCACAAGTCGGACGGAGGCTCCAGACGCAAACAACAAATAAAGAATCAATCAATTGCCTAAACGATTATAATCTTAGTAATTAGGTTATGTAAACATTCAATATTGAAAAGTACTTGTTATCATCGTTATTTTAAATTTTATTTTCTTGTGTAAAAAAATTATATTTTTTGAGTTATTTATCCAAACGTTACAACTTTAAAATAAGTACTTCTATAAAAAATATTAACATTAGTTTTAATGTTTAACTTTTAGGATAAATAAAAAGATGAGATCTTTTTTATAAATTTGATGATTAAAAATTTATTTATTATAGAACAACTTAAGTCTATTTCTTGACTATAGGAATATGTATAATTCACTCTTTAATGTAATCAAAATAAATATATATTTATTTAATTTTTTAAATTTTACATTAATTATTAAAATCATAATATAATGGATGTACTCCTATTAAAAAATGAAAATGACTTTATAATTATTCTTTTGTTGGAAAAAAATATGACTCAATAACTATAGAGTATAATTTAAACAACTATAAATAAGTAACATAAGTAATAAAAATGGACATAAAAATTAATTTTTTTGTTATTTGGTATAAAAATAAATATAATAAAATAAATCATTGTTCTCATACATAATGACATAAAATTTAACATTATCCTTTTCTAGAGTGATCTATTTTTTTAGTTTTTATCCTTATTTTTGTACTTTATTTTAATTTTATTAAACCAAAAAATACTAATGTCATTTAACTTTAATTTTTAATTTTTATTATAAATAAAAATATGTGACATTGAATGTATTAGATAATAAAAAAAAACTCATAATAAAAAAAATTAAATTTACTCCTTCGTTACCTTTACAGGAATGTAGATGATTCACATATGAGTTACGAGATTTTTTTTTCAACTTTTATTTTTAAAGTAATATTCACTTCTCAGTGTAAAAATTATGAATTAATATATATGTTGGTAACTAATTGCGATTGAAGAGAAGATAGAAAGAGAATAAAGATAGAGGAAAGAAGAGAGAACAAGCTAATACAAGAGGTAGGGGTGTTCATGGATTGGATCCGATCTGCATATCCGCAGTGTTTATCCAAATTCGATCCGAAAATTGCGGATATAGATCCGATCCGCAAGGCTTTCGGATCGGATCGGATCGAATCCGCACACTAATCGGATCGGATTGCGAATTTTGTATTGGTATCCGCATATCCGTGTATCCGCAAAAATAAAGAAATAAATAATTAAATATTTTTTTTATGTTTTATTTCAACTAATAATTATCATATATGTTGTATTATTTTAATTTATTATTTAAAAAAAGTATGTTTAATATTATTTTTAAGAGTAAACATGTTTAAAAGAATAGAAAAAATGATTTTATTGATATTTTTTTAATAAAAATAAGCATTTAAAAATATTTTTGTGTTTTGCGGATATATCCGATATCCGATATCCGATTCGATCCGTAAATGTGCAGATCGGATCCAACCTTAAAAACTGCGGATATTGGATCCGATGATTTTAGTGCGGATCGGATCGAAATTTTGGCCATATTCGATCCGATCCGCGTTCACCCCTAACAAGAGTGGTGGTGAGGCATATGTAAATAGATAAATGATAAGAAAAAAGAATAATAAAAATAAAAATTAAAAATTCTAAAAGAATAATAAGACTAAAGATAATTTAATTAAAATATTGAATATAAAATTATAAGAAATAAAATTTTGTTAGCTATTAAAATTATGTGAGAGAAAGAGTGATTTAAATATAAATTTTTATATCTGCTTCAAATTAAATATAGGGCAATTTACGAAAATAAAACATTTGAGTTACAAAATTACTGAAATACAACTTTTGCAGTTTGGATACGAAAATACAACTTTTTACAAAATTATGTAAACCGTGGAAGGGTCCCACGGATTCAAAATACACGTAAACTGCTGGAGATGTTTCACGATTTACGTTGATCACGCATTTAGGAAAAAATCGTGGTAGGGTTCCACAGTTTCTGTGAGGATGCAAAATATGCATAAATCGTGGAAGGGATCCAACGGTTTATGCATGCACCAAGTTCTAAATGTATTCGTTGTTATGGAAGAAGTTTTCAGTAATTGAAGTTAATTTTTACACACAAGTAATGTTTTAGTGTGTGTTTGAATTATAGTTTACAAACTAGAGTTTGTATAAAATTAAGGGTAAAGTATATTTTATAATTATGAAATTGTTGTTGAATCGGTTTTAAATAGATCTTATTAGTTAATTTTATAATAAAATTAATATTTACTTACTAAAATAAAAATAACATATAAAAATAGACAAAATATATTTTTAAAAGAATATTTAATCAAATATGTTACATTATTTAAGTATTAATGTAAGAATGTTACTTTAGTATTTTTTACATCGTACTTTTATTTTAGTACTCTCAATAATCTTATTCTTAATATTAATTTGGAATCCAACGTTTATGATTTTATTATTATCTATAATTAATTTTTTATTTAATTTATCTTTTTTAATGGAATCATAATTTATATTATAAAAAATTATACTAAAACATAGTATACGAAAATTATAATTATAAAAGAAAATACTAAAAATAATAAAAAAATTAAATATTTATTTTGTAATGATTAAAACAAATTTAAAAATTTTTGATGATCTTTTTTATATAATATATTTTTAATATTTTTAATATTCTTTTTTAATATGCTATAATTTTTTATCATTATTATTATTATTATTATTATTATTATTATTATTATTATTATTATTATTATTATTTACAGTTAATTTTCTAGCCTAGTTGCTAAGAAGAAGAAAAAGCAAAATTGGCTTGACTATTACCAACTTAAATATTATAGAAATCAGACCAAAAGGCCAACTAAAAAGGTATGCCTTCAAGTCTTCAACAATCCAATTATGCACTCTGAATTATTTGTCCATTTTGAATTTGGTTTCAGCATAAGTTTTCTCATACTATTTTTCAATGCATCCATTTCTTTTCTTTCTTTAGGTAGCGTTTGTTTGTAGAGACACGACAGAACAAGACACTGAGACAAAGACAACAGGACAGAGACATTAAAAATTATGTTTTGTATATCGTATTTGGATACGATGGATAGGACACTAATGTAATGTCCAGTATTATGTTTGGATACACATGGATAGGACTAAAATATTATATAAAATGACTAAAATAGTCATGTGATTCCAAATTTTTGAGTATAAACTAATTTAATAAATAATAAGAGTACGTAGGAGTACAGACAGTGGAAACTTGAAAAAAATATTTAAAACAGTCAAAAATTTTAATAAAAAATTATATAATAATATTTATATTAAAATAAAATTTATAAATATAATTATTTTTTTAAAATTTATTATTAATATGTAGGAATACATATAGTTAATATTAACAAAAAAAAATTGAGTTTGATTAATAAAAAATTTCATTTAGGTTAATAAGCCAAATTAATTTTAAATACAAAATCAGTTTTAAAAAAAGAATCCATTTTTAAATGGAAAAAAATTAATTTTTGCACATAAAAATCTATTTTTATTTAGAAAATTAATTTTTTTTATCTAAAATTTTATTTTTCTTTCAAAAAATTAATTTTTCTTTAAATTATATAAAATCAATTATAATTTATAAATTATTTTTTAGCATTTTAAAATATCAATTTTACCTTTATAATATTTATCTTTTAAAAGTTTCCAGACTAATTATTTTTGTTATTATTTTTATTACAAATCAAATAATATAATATAAAGTTAAAATGATGTTGAAGTAAGAATGATAAGAAAAAAGAAATTATTCAGTCTAATAAAAATTTTTATAAAAAAGAGAGAGTACCTGAGAAAAAAAGAGAAAGAAAAAGAACGTAGAAATAAAAAAAGAGCATGGAGTAAAAAAAAGTACTTTCTAAGAACAACGCAAAATAGAAAAAATAAGAAGGGGTAACAGTGGAATAATAAAAAATAGCACCATGGACAAAAAAGAAAAAAAATTCATAAAAACGTCCGTGTCTCTCTTCCAAATCCGTGTCCATCATTGTCCTCCGTAAAAAAGTGGACACAAAAGGATTAAAAACTGTCCCAGAGACAATATGTTCAGTGTTCATGTCTTTGCTTCCAAACGCTTTTTAAGAATGTGCTGTCCATGTCTCCGTGTCGTGTCTCCGAAAACAAACACTACCTTACATATGGCTAACATTGTGTCAGCAATCTGGATTTTTAGGACTTTGCAACAATAGGGTGAATGCAATTGATTTTTACACGGACGAAATCGATAAACTTTCAAAAGAAGCTAATATTACCAAACCTTCTTGTACAATTTCATGTACTTCATAATTTCTTGTTTACTTGGTGGATCACATAATCTTATGCCATTATTATAAACATTTAATAATATTTTTTCATTTCATAATTTGATTGTGTTACAGCCCGGCCCAGGATTCCCGCGGGTCAACCCGACCCGAGCTCCACCCGACCCGGCTACGCACCTTTCAATCGACCCAGACACGCGTCCCGTACGGCTCACCTGCAGTTGTGGGACAGCGTTCTTGGGAATATGGGCCTGCCCTCCAGAGGGGCCCACTACTGACATGTATATAAGGGGAAGACTGGCTCTTCCCCCGAGGTACGTCACATTCCTACATCACCCTCTTTCCGCCTGCACATATTTTGACAAAGGCGTCGGAGTGTCTTTGCAGGTGGCACCCCCTTCCTTTCCACACGAAGTACCCAGGACCTCGCACCTCTTGGACCGGAAGACCGTGACCAGACGAGCCCCTTCCATCACTTCGAATCCTGACCCGAACCGTCCGGTAACCGACCTACCGAACATTGGCGCCGTCTGTGGAGAGACTCGTCCATGGACTTCGTGCTAGTCCAAACTGGGACAGGCTGCGAGGCAGCGCCTCCCGTGCCCGGAAAAGGCGTCGCTGCGGCGGAAACTCGGCAACAACAGAGGTCGCCCCCAAGGGACGCGACGCAAACTCACGAGAGACGCCTCTTCGGGGGGACAGGCGACAACCACGCCAGGATAATGCAAGAGCTGCGCCATAGGATGCAAGACTTAGAACGCCGGCTAGCAGAAAGAGAACGCGACCAACGCACCCCGGAGCAGAGCCCCACCCGCTCCCGTTCAAGGAGCCGCTCGAGGCGCACACCCAGCCCTCAATACGAGTCGGAGAGCACTGGGGGACGGGGGCGAGCCAGAAGAAGAAGTCGGGACCCCATCATTTACGCCCGACACGAGAGGCGGCGTGCGTCGAACAGGGGCGAAGAGGACGCCCGTCGGGAGAATGACGAGCCGAGGAGAACTACCTGGGGACCAGTGATAATAGGAGCGACCCCTTTCCACCGTTCCGTACTCGAGGTCCGGCTGCCGAAACACTTTGACAAGCCAACGGACATGAAGTATGATGGAACACAAGATTCCCTGGAACACTTAACGGCCTTTGAGGCCAGAATGAACCTGGAAGGGGTGGGAGACGAGGTCAGATGTCGCGCCTTCCCGGTCACCTTGGCGGGCCCAGCGATACGGTGGTTCAACAACCCCCCGCAGGGCTCGGTGACCCAATTCTCTGACATCAGCCACGCCTTCTTGGCTCAATTCACGACCAGGATTGTCAAAGCCAAACACCCAATCAATTTGCTAGGGGTGACACAGAGACCCGGGGAGCCGACCAGGAAATACCTGGACCGTTTCAATGACGAGTGCCTGGAAATTGACGGTCTAACGGACTCGGTGGCAAGTCTGTGCTTGACGAACGGGCTCTCGAATGAGGACTTCAGGAAACACCTTACCACAAAGCCCGTTTGGACAATGCAAGAGATCTAGTGCGTGGCCAATGAGTACATCAATGACGAAGAAGTCAGCCGGGTCGTGGCTGCCAATAAACGGCAGCCCGCCTACAACCAAGCCCGGCACTATGAAGGCAGAGAAAGACCAAAGGAACACGCCAGGGATGGCGGTCCGAGTAAAACACCCAAACCGTTCCCCCGAGTTGGGAAGTTCACCAACTATACCCCCCTCACGGCATCAATCACCGAAGTTTACCAACAGATAGCGGAAAAGGAGATACTGTCAAAGCCCCAACCTCTGAATGACAGGACGGGAGGAAACAAGAACCTCTACTGCGAGTATCACAAGGGTTACGGGCACAAGACCCAAGACTGCTTCGACCTAAAAGACGCCCTGGAGCAAGCTATCAGGGATGGAAAACTTGTCGACTTCTCCCACCTTATACGGGAGCCAAGGAGACGCAACCGGGACCACGATAGCGAAGACAGATTCCGGTCAACAAGGCGACGACAGGAACCAGAGGGTGACGACCACGGCCTTACGGTGGTAAACGTGGTAACGGCCAGGAATACCGCCCCAAGGTCAAAGTCAACGCAGAAAAAAGACGCCAAGGTCCTAGCGGTCTCCACCTCGACTGTTAGAAGTTTCCGAGGTATCCCACCCATCTCCTTCGGCCCAGAGGACCAATGGTTTGACGAGGCACCGGAAAGTCTGCCCATGGTCATCACGACCAGGGTCGAAACGGGCCTCGTCAAACGAATCCTGGTAGATATGGGGGCAGACTCAAACATCATGTTTTGAAATGTTTTCGATGCCCTGGGACTAAGGGACGCCGACCTGACGACCCACCAGCACGGTGTGGTAGGGTTGGGGGATCACTTCATCAAGCCGGATGGAATCATCTCACTCCCGACCTCTGTGGGACAGCGGCAGAAGCGACGAACAGTTATGGCAGACTTTGTAATATTACGAGATTCCACGGCTTATAACATCATCCTGGGGAGAAAAACCATCAACGACCTGGGGGCGGCCATTAGTACAAAGCTACTGGTGATGAAGTTTGTCACCGATGACGGATCCGTAGGATCCATCAAAGGCGACTTGGAAACGGCAGTCGCTTGCGACCACGCCAGCCTTTCTCTCAGGAAAAAGTCCAAAGAAGCATCCGGGGTCTTCCTTGCTGACCTGAACGCCAGGATAGACGACAAACCTAGACCAGAGCCAGAAGGAGACTTGGAAAAGTTCAGGGTCGACGAGGAGGACGATAAATTCACATTCATAAACAGAAACCTCCCCCATGAAATGAAGGGGCCTTTGATGGAAATGATCAGGGCTAATGCCGACCTCTTTGCCTGGACGCCTGTCGATATGCCCGGGATAGATCCCCAGCTCATATCGCATCATCTGGCCGTCAAGGCGGGAACCAAGCCAGTGGCCCAGAAGAGGAGAAAAATGTCGCAGGAAAGGGCAGAAGAGGTAGCCAGGCACACGGCCAGCCTCCTAGAAGCAGGATTCATCCGGGAACTGGACTACTCGACCTGGTTGTCGAACGTGGTCCTGGTTAAAAAGCACAATGGGAGATGGAGAATGTGCGTGGACTACTCTGACCTCAACAAGGCGTGTCCCAAGGACTGCTACCCCCTGCCTAACATTGACGCACTCGTCGACGCAGTGGCGGGGTACCGGTATCTGAGCTTCATGGATGCCTACTCAGGATACAATCAGATCCCGATGCACCGACCCGACGAGGAAAAAACGGCGTTCATAACGCCAGGGGGAATCTATTGTTACAGGGTAATGCCTTTTGGTTTGAAAAACGCTGGGGCCACGTACCAAAGGCTGATGAATAAGATATTCAGTGAACTTATAGGCAAAACAGTAGAAGTCTACGTGGATGACATACTCGCGAAGACCGCACGACCCGACGACCTCCTGAGCGACCTTGATGGCGTTTTTTCGTCCCTCCGGCAGCACGGCATGAGGCTTAATCCGCTCAAGTGCGCGTTTGCCATGGAGGCCGGAAAGTTCCTGGGATTCATGATCACTCAAAGAGGAGTGGAAGCCAACCCCGAAAAGTGCCAAGCAGTTCTCCAGATGAAGAGCCCGGGTTGTATCAAAGACGTCCAACGACTTGCTGGGAGGTTAACGGCTTTATCCCGATTCCTCGGCGCGTCGGCAGCAAGAGCCCTGCCTTTCTTCAATCTAATGAGAAAAGGAATGACGTTCGAATGGACCCCAGCGTGCGAAGAGGCATTCAACCACTTCAAGGAGATCTTAGCGGCACCACCAGTTCTCGGGAAACCCAGGGCCAAAGAACCGCTCTATCTATACCTATCAGTAACCGAGGAAGCACTTGCCACAGTGCTCGTTAGAGAAGAGGGGAAGACCCAACAACCCGTTTACTTCGTGAGCAGGGTCCTCCAAGGACCAGAACTTAGGTACAGCAAGCTGAAAAAACTGGCGCTGGCGCTCCTAGTCTCCTCCCGAAGGTTAAGACAATACTTCCAGAGCCATCGTATAATCGTGAGGACGGATCAGGCGATTCGCCAAGTACTGCAAAAACCTGACTTGGCCGATAGGATGATGACCTGGGCCATCGAGCTCTCCCAATATGACCTACAGTATGAACCCCGACATGCAATCAAAGCCCAGGCAATGGCAGACTTTCTGGTAGAGGTGACGGGAGACCCCCCCAAGGAAACGGGCACACGGTGGAGGCTCCACGTGGACGGGGCCTCCAACCAAACGTCCGGGGGAGCAGGGGTCATCTTAGAAAGCCCAGCAGGGATCATCTATGAGCAATCGACTAAGTTCGAGTTCCCAGTGTCAAACAACCAAGCAGAATATGAGGCTCTCTTGGGTGGACTAATACTAGCTCGGGAAGTCGGGGCGACAAAGGTCGAAGTTTGCAGCGACTCACAAGTTGTCACCTCGCAGGTAAACGGAAGCTACCAGGCCCGGGACCCCCTCCTGCAAAAATACCTGGAAAAGGTTAAAGAAATAACAAGTCAGTTCCAGGAGGTCATCGTCCAACACATCCCAAGAGAAAGGAACACACGGGCGGACCTCCTGTCTAAGCTGGCGAGCACAAAGCCAGGATCGGGTAACCGGTCTCTTATCCAAGGCATGGTGAAGGAACCAACGGTCACCCTCCATTTGACGAAGTCAAGCCCCTCGTGGCTAGACCCCATCACCAACTTCCTGGAACTCGGCAAGTTGCCTGAAGATGAGAAAGCAGCCAAAGCTTTAAGAAGGGAGGCGGCCAGATACGCAATCATACATGGACAACTATTCAAAAAGGGACTCAGCCAGCCCCTATTAAAGTGTTTGCACCCCGACCAGACGGACTACGTGCTTAGAGAAGTCCATGAGGGGTGTTGCGGGCACCACATCGGGGGCAAAGCCCTAGCAAGGAAGCTCATCCGAGCCGGGTACTATTGGCCAACAATGATGAAAGACTCAAAGGAATTTGTCAAAAGGTGCATAAAGTGTCAACAAAACGCCAACTTCCACAAGGCACCGGCCTCTGAGCTAAGCTCTCTGACTACTACTCGACCTTTCGCACAATGGGGAGTTGACCTCCTGGGGCCTTTCCCGGTCGGCCCAGGACAAGTCAAATACCTCATTGTCGCCATTGACTACTACACCAAATGGGTGGAGGCTGAACCGCTAGCTACGATATCATTCTCCAACTGCCGAAAGTTCATGTGGAGGCAGGTGATAACCCGTTTCGGTATCCCGGAGGTAGTTATCTCGGATAATGGGACCCAGTTCACGGACAAGAAGTTCATGGAGTTCCTCTCTGGCCTAGGGATAAAACAGAGGTTCTCCTCGGTAGAACATCCCCAAACAAATGGGCAGGTAGAGGCTGCAAACAAAGTCGTCCTTCTTGGTCTAAAGAAACGCTTAGGCGACAAGAAAGGAACATGGGCTGACGAGCTCGCTTCCGTCCTATGGTCCTACCGGACAACTGTGCAAAGCGCCACGGGGGAAACTCCCTTTCGCCTAACATACGGGGTCGATGCTGTGATACCCGTCGAAATTGGCGAACCGAGCCCCCGACTACTACTCACGGGCATGAGCGAAGTGGTCGAAAAGGACCTGATCGAGGAGACAAGGGAGATGGCTCACTTATCAGAAACGGCGTTGAAACAAATAATAGCCCTGCGTTACAACGCTAAAGTCCTCAAACGAGATTTCGAGGAAAGGGACCTCGTCCTGCGACGCAACGACGTCGGCGCACCGACCCCAGGGGAAGGAAAGCTGGCGGTGAACTGGGAAGGTCCCTACAGGGTAAGGGAGGTGCTCGGCAAAGGTGCTTACAAGCTCGAAAGACTCGACGGCAAGGAAGTACCCAGAACATGGAACACAGGTAACCTAAAGAGCTTCTACTCATGACCTAACGGCTCGCTAACCAGGGAGCCTAACCAGATAGTTGATACTTGCCCTGTCCACATGTTAATTTACCTTCTCTATTCGCTTTATCAAATACTTGACCAGCTGACGATTAATTTTCACTTGTTAAATTTTTTACCTACCTATTGCTCCCCAATATGTGCTTCACACGATTGATCTCTAAAACGGCATCCCGGGACTGATCACCCCGGGAGCCAGACGGATCACAGCCATAATTAACTTGGCAACAACACGACCAAACCGGTCCGAACCGTTACCAACGTAAAAACGGCAAGACGGGCACAAGCAATAAGCCCGCCCCGGAAACGCGGTAACAAAAATAATCCAACGAACAAGGCAAAAAGACAACGACGGCAACACGACCAGACAACGAAACGAGCGTAAATTATAAAGCAACCAAATAAGCATAACTTATAAAGTGTCAAAACATGGAACGGACAAGCAAATTGTTCAAAACAAACAAACGACAAATACACAAAGTTACAAGGTATCACTTCCTCGGCATATCTACAATCTTGCCATCTTGAATCATTTTGAAGACCCCGATAGCAGAGGTATCGAAGTCGGGAGCCACAATCTTCACTTGAGCCTTCAGCTTCTTTTTGAGCCCTTCGACTTCCGACTTAGCGACCTCGGGCAACGAGACGGCTTCATCACGCTCTTTTTCCAAGGCCGCCACCCGACCCTGAGCAGAGTTCAGCTGGCCCTCCAAGGTCATCTCCCGCTCGGTTAGGCGGGCCATCGACTCGTCCGAAACTTTCAACTTCTCGGCAGCGGACATCGCCTTCTCCTCCGAAACTTTGAGCTTCTCCGCCGTCTCAGACAACTGGCCCTGGAGCTGCTCAACTTGGACTTTGAAATCATTATTGGCTTTGACAGAGGACTCGAGCTTCCTCCGGAGGGTCTGCATCCCCGACAACTCGAACTCGGCCTTTCGAGCTATCACGGCCCCCCGGAGCAAAGTCCGATACATCCATCTAGCCTGCCCAGCCAGTTCAGTGCCAAGGAAATGTTCCTCCGTCCCAGGGATCAATTGGGAGTCAATAAACCTTGTAGCATCAAAATTCCTCTCCATGATACTAAGGGCCCCCTCCGGGCTGGCTGACGACCTCCGCCTTTTGGGAGTATGGATAAGCTCCACGTCATCGTCTTCTTGATGGGAAGCGGTTGAGTGCCCACCAGTTGCCTCCTCGGGAATAGGGGAACCCTGATCCACGATAGGCCTTTTCCCCGCCGCAACGGCCTCCCGTGAAGAAGCCTCGCCCTGATCCCCAACCTCCACGGCTGGACCCTCCGACTTCCCGGCCTGATCCTCCGCCTCCCCGGCATCTTTCTCAGCTTTCTCGTCGTCACTATCTTCGAAAAAGGTCTTCATCAAATTTTCAAGCCCGACCACAGTGGCAGACATTTCCACTACAGCAAACAACAGACGCATTAGTCGTTAAATCGAATAAAGAAAACAACAATAAACGCAAAGGCAAGCAAATAAGACAACTCACAGATATAGCTCCTGCCGGCCTCCCGTTCACCCATAAGAAGATGAGGGTTCACGGGGTTCTTTTCAAACATGGCAAAAAGTACGTCAGCTATTTGCTTATCTACAGGCGACAACCTCTTGTACGTCACCTTGATGAAGGGATTCAACCCCGCCCCAAAACTCCAGTAAGTCGGGATAAGGCGCTCCCCCTCTAACGACAACCAAAAGGGGTGACGACCCTTGACGGGACGAACTTTGAAATACTTGTCTTTGAAACCATGGTAGGAGTCCTCAAAGAGGCCAAATATTCTCCTACCGTGGCCAGAACGAAAAGAGAGAAATCCTTTCCTCGCCTTCCCCTGCTTGGAAGGGTTGGTAAGGTTGAAGTAAAAAAGGAAGACGTCCACTGACACCGGCAGCTCTAGGTACTCGCAAACCATCTCGAAATAGCGGATCGAGGCCCAACTGTTCGGATGGAGCTGAGAGGGGAGACTGATATCCGGTTTAGGAGCGCCATTTGAAAATCAGAGAACGGTATCCGGACGCCAACTTGTGTGAACATGGACTTGTAAAACCAAATCCAATCGGGGACACGAGGAGAATGGAAGTTGAGCTCATAAATACGCTCGTTGGGGGCAGGAACAACGGTCTCATAGTTGGCCTCCTCGTCCGTCCCCCCACACAAGTGGCCGGCTCGCCGGAACTCGGTCAACTCCTCTAAATCCATTTGGTTGGGCGATTCCTTTATATCGTCAGTCACCCAGGCGTACGGGTCATAGGCCGCGCCAGATCCAGAAGACCGGGAGACGATGCGAGGCATACCTACAGCGGAGTACCACTCCGTTAGTCTATGAGGTCGGGAGTCCATAGAAACCCAGAAACTACACCCTTTCAACTTTATCATGACCAAATACGGTTAAAGCCTAAGCCTATCACACAAGTCACCTAAAAACCTACCCCGGAATGGTACCCCTCCCATAATTCATCTACCCCAGCGTTGGAAAGCCATCAGGCAAAAGTAAACATAAACAGCAACTACACAAGGCATAGTATAAACACAAGAGAATAAAAATCAAGAAATTACCTAAAATGGTTGTAGGAACTGGAGTGTGAAAGAGAAGCACGAGATGGCTCGAGCAAGAAAATTCGGATGTCAGGGAGAAAAGAGGATGAAAATAGCAAGAGTGGGAGAAAAAGAAAAAGGAAACTGTTTAAAAACCACCACGAGAAGCGCGAAAGAAGGCAGGGGCAAAACGGTCTTTACGCACGGGATTTTTTCAAACCATTATGAGCATTTAATGCTCAGCGCGAAGAACGAAGCGACGAACGAACGCCTCAGCAGACCAAGAGACACGCGCACAAGAGACGCGCCTCTCCCACGGTCAACCGACTCGACGACAACGCACGAACAAGGACATCACGCGCCACCGATCGCCCCCACGACCATCACTGGCACGTCGGGGGCACTGTTACGGCCCGGCCCAGGACTCCCACGGGTCAACCCGACCCGAGCTCCACCCGGCCCGGTTACGCACCTTTCAATCGACCCGGACACGCGTCCCGTACGGCTCACCTGCAGCTGTGGGACAGCGTTCTTGAGAATATGGGCCTGCCCTCCAGAGGGGCCCACTACTGACATGTATATAAGGGGAAGACTGGCTCTTCCCCCGAGGTACGTCACATTCCTACATCACCCTCTTTCCGCCTGCACATATTCTGACAAAGGCGTCGGAATGTCTTTGCAGGTGGCACCCCCCTTCCTTTCCACACGAAGTACCCGGGACCTCGCACCTCTTGGACCGGAAGACCGTGACCAGACGAGCCCCTTCCATCACTTCGAATCCTGACCCGAACCGTCCGGTAATCGACCTACCGAACAGATTGTAAACTTACTCTAAATTGGTATATGTAGTGGAATTCGGTACATGTATAAATTGTGAAAAGGTTTCAACGGTTTATGTATATTTTGTATCTTCATAGAAACTGTGAAATCTCTACCACAGTTTCTTCTTAAATACATGATCAACGTAAATCGTGGAACCCTTCAGCGATTTATGTATATTTTGAATATGTGGGACTCCTTCCACGATTTCAATAATTTTGTAAAAAGTTGTATTTTCGTATCTAAATTGCAAAATTGTATTTTAATAATTTTAAAACTCAAATGTTTTATTTTCGTAAATTGCCCTTAAATATAATTGAGAAATAAATAAATTTACAAATATTTATAAATTTTATCTTCATTGTTACACATAGTAACAACATAATGATTTTAGTATTATATCTAAATTAATTTAAATTCAATTATTCTATATATTAAAGAAATTAAATAACTAATAAATTTTTTATTTTTATTTAATTATTCTATACAAAATTTTTGAATGCTTGATATCTTAATTTTTGTTTAAATGATAAAATATGACTTAACAAGTAAGTATGAAAAATAAGTATTTTTATAATATTTATACATCTAGATATCTAAATCAAACAAAAAAATAATTCTTTTAATAAATCTTTAACAACTCAAAAGTTAACACAATGGATATGTATGGATCAAAGTGATAAACAAAAATGAGAGCTACGATAATAGTAATATGATATGGTGGTAATTGATTGCGGTCGGGGTTAATAAAAGAAGAAAACAAAAAAGGAGAATAAAATAAGACAATATAATAGTGACGACGAGACAATAATAATTATACATGTAAAAAAATAATAAGAGAAAATAATAGTGTATAATATGATGAGATGATATAATCAAAATAAAATTAATAATTTTAAAATAATAATAAAATTAAAGATAATTAAAAATCTTCAATATAAGATTAAAGAAATAATTTTTTATTTATTAGAATTATGTATAAAAAAAATGTTTTGAATATGAATATAACTTTTTAAATTTATTTTAAATTAAATAGGATTAAAAAAATAAATAAATTTAATATATAAATAACTAATTTGTAAATAATGGTAATAAATTTTTATCTTGACTTTGTTACATATAATAACAACAAAATTATTTTTTTAATTTAAATTTATTTATTTTATACTTTTTATATATATTAAATAACTCAAAATATTTTATTTTTTTATAATTTATTTTTTAATTATTAATATTAAACTTATAATTTTAGAAATAAAAATATAAAAATATTTTTTTAACTCAATAGAAAAGCGCTGAACAGGTATCGCAATTGAGCCACTAATTGTAATAAAAGGTTGAACATTGTCCCATTTTTAAAGAATACCTAATTGAATCGATCTTCTAAAATAAAATTCAAAATTTAGAGCATTTAAATTCATTAGGTTTTTTAAACCAGCGCCAATACAACGTCGTTTTGGATTAAAAAGAAAAAAAAAATTAACGAACAATTTCTTGACTCTGAAATCTTCTTCTTCTCCCAGCCGTGCTCTCCTCTTCGTCGCTGTTCCCTGCCGCCTCAGTCACCGTCGTCTCCTCTCTCCCAGAAGCCTTGTAATCGCCGACGTCGCCTCCCAGTCCTCTGCTAAGCCTCTCCTCGGCTTCTCAGTTCAGGACTTTCCTCAGGTAATATGTTTTTTAATTTTTCAGTCCTCAATCCGCTGTGTTAGTTTGTTTCCAGTTTTTCAATTTGTTGTAGTTGTTACTGCTGTGTTTTTGCCTCTCCTTCCTTCTCCCTCTTCGGATCTTCCTCCATCTCTGCTCATAACTTAGCCGCACTTTGAATTTCTCTCGTCTCCTTCCTTTGCGTACTCTCTCTCTCTCTTCAAGGCAACAACCAGCTACCACACACCTCTTTCAGCCTAATCGATTGGAGAAGCTCACATTATCCTTTTCTTTTCTTTTTTTTTTTCACTGTTTTTGCAGTTTCGAGTTCGATTATGTCGAAGGACAAGGACTCTACCAATTTGTCACGCACCTTCAAATACCTCTTAGGTTTCGATTTAAATTATTGTTTCTTTTTTCAGTAATGACAATTTAGCAATGTGATTTTAGTTTAACTGGAAAACATACATCAGATTTTAGTTTAACTGTTTCAGATTTTCGTTAAAATAGTATTGCATTCGTTCTTTCTTTTTCTGGTGCTACCTTACATAAGAAGGCTTGCTGATCTTCTTTTCTCGACGTGTTGAATGTGGATATCATGATTCCAGCTACTCAATTCTTGTCAAGAGGAATTCCATTTATATTCAATACATGGATTGTAACTTGTAAGGCATCTTACACAAGAGGACTATGCGGTAAATCAATTTCTATTGCTGTTTACATCTTCTCTGTGCAACTGAGTATATGTATGTTTGATTGTGTTCATCTTTAAACTTAGAAGCGGATTCTCTTTCTGTTGTGATGTAGACATGTGCTTGATAAAATTTGCCATCGGCAGTGTTCTCTATCATTTATTCAGATTAGATAGCTTTAGCAAATGATTTACATTGCTTATCTGCTTCTTGTACTTATGTTTTGGATGATCAGTTGTTTTGTTTCTGTGTTTCTTTGATGCAGCTATATGCAGTGCAGTTTCATCTGTTTGTCACATGTGTTTTATTTCTTAGTCGGGAAGGCTTCCGGCAAGCATGCGTGCGCATGGAAATGCAAAGGTGATCCATCATGCATTGCTATTTCTGTTATGTAGGAAATTTTGCTAGAAACTTTTTTCTCTATTGAGTTAATTTGGGTTCCTTGCTTCAGTTAGGGATAGTACAGGTTCCATCCCTATGGTGAGAGATTTGCCAGTTCTTTTAGTTCTCTTTGATTAGGTTGATCTGATCTATGTTTTTCAACTAAGTGGGTTTAAGGATGAGTCTTAGGTTTAGACCTGCAAATGCAATGTTAGTTTAGAGCTGATTTTTATGATGCTATGTATGAACTATATTGTTAGTCAAAGGAAGTGTTTGTGATCAAAGTTGGTTTTGCATAAGGTGAAAGAACTATGGAAAAGTCAAATTGATTCAATTAACCCTAGGTTATATCTATCTCTTTGATTGTATAGAACATAGTATTCCAAAAATGTAGTTCTTAATTTAATTTCCGAACGCTCCTGATCAAATCCTTTTATCTTATACATTTTTTCATTTTATAGTGATTGCAATACAAAAGATGTTGTGAAGCTAATGAAAGTAGTGTGGATGAGTTTCCCGCTTGGAATATTTATTACAATAGTGGCATGCTCTTTTGTTCTATGGTTGCAAGGCCTAAGTTATTCTAGTTCACTTGGGCAAGCTGTCTTGATCAATGGTAATCTACTTGAGCTTTATGCAATTTATACTCATTTTTTCTTTTGTCTTTGTGTGACTATTTAAGGCTTTGCTAAAAAAAACGTAGTTAGAAAGCCCTAAAGATAAAGCCTAACTTTACTGGAGACATTGATTATTCATGATGAGAAAAAGAATTCCATAATCTTATTTTTGTTCAATCCACATGTAATCAAGCAGCCTGGAATAACTCTTCAAGCTATCACACAATGTAATCTTTCAAATTTAATCAATTTGACTTGTTATGTCAGGTCTTGCATGCATTTTGGAGCTTTTAGCTGAGCCTTTGTATATTCTTTCACAGAACTTGGTCTTGCTTGAATTAAGATTGATGGTTGAGACAGTAGCTACTATTTCACGATGCTTGACAATGTACTTTCTACTTGTCAAGAAATCTCAAATGGTAAGAGCTTATTTGTATTGTGCTACAGACTTGTCCAATTTCCTTATCATAAGCATAAATAGTCAGTGCTTGACAATGTGCTTGCATCCAGTTTGAATTAAAAATGCATACACGAAGTCTATTATTAAGATGTCATTGGTTTTATTCCAAAAATGCTTGCTGTTGTTTTATGACTCAAATGTTAGTAACAGATTGCGAGCACAAAAATAGATCCTACATGCATATATAATAACTAGCTAGCCAGTATTGAGCTTGTTCTTCCAAGTTGGATATATAGGGTTGCAGATTTATTGGTAATAGTTTCTTGTTTAAGTATATGCATATATGATTAGTATATATATTTGTGTGTGTGTGTGATGTGTGTATGCAAATATTGTGGAATTGTCTTTTCATTTTTTATTTCTGTTAACATAAAAATATATCCGATTTTATTTTATACTATTTAGTTTTGTAATATATAAATAAATAAAAGATGATACGATCATTATCTCTTCAATACCCCATGTCAAGTTTGGCATATTAATAATAAGGATAAATTAAAATTTCATGTATAAAATTGGCATATCTAATATTGTGTATCACATAAAAAGAGATGAGCTTAACTTTAAGTTTGATATATTAAGATAACCAATTAAAATATCAACTAATTTAAACTTTTTTAAAATTATTAAAAAATAAAATTTTTAATTTTTAAAATTAGAATTTATATACCCATTTTGGTCCTCAAAAAATTTTAAATCAGACATTTTAGTCCCCAACTAAAATTAATTACTCGATTGTCCTTAACAATTAATTCCGTCAGTCATTTAGGTCCTTGGCTCCGTCAACTCTAACGGAAGACAAAATGGTCCCTGAAAACTCTAATATGGGACAAAATGATCCCCGACAACTCTAACAAGGGACAAAATGATCCCTGACCCCTTTATTCAAAAACGACACTGTTCTTCCTTAATTTTTATCATATCTCGCATAACCCTAACATTCATACTCTCCTTCTTCACCTTCATAGTCTTCTTTTTCATATTTTCCTTCCTCCTCTTTAGCTCCAAGATTAAGTCATGGTGTAATTGTCACACGTGTCGCACCTACCTCAACATGTCATGGACTACACACTTTCTAAATCTTTGTGACTGATACATCCACCTCCTCTGCATTTCACCCACCAAAAGCATCTACTTCCACGTCTTTGATAACATCACCTCCAACCCCGACAACGTCCACGACATCCTCAAGACCAAGTTCCACAACTGCTCCAAGGGCACACCTTTCTCCACTCTCCAGCAAGCAATATAGATTGTTGGACATTAGGATATCATGAGAAGATTCTCCTTCGACATCATATGCAAATTCTCATTTGAAATAGACATTGAGTGCTTCATTCCTTCTTTTCCGGAGTCCAAGTTGGGAGACAGTTTCGACCTCGCATCCAAGCTATTACAACGAGCAATGTTGCCGTTGCCGCTCATATGGAAACTGAAGCGATTATTGAACATTGGTTCGGAGAAGAAGCTGAAGAAACCGATCGTAGTGGTGGACAATGTGGTCATGGAGATGTTAGGGCAGAGGAGGAGGGAGATGGCAACGACGACGACGAGTCTTAACAAATCAGACTTGCTGTCTAGATTTATGGGATCCATCGAAGACGACAATTAGTTGGGAGACACAAGCATTAGTTTCCTGAGTATGAATTGGTTGAGAGCAAATTGAGGATTTTTTTTTCTTGTGAACATTAAATTTATAGAGTGTGCATTGTGTAGTTTGAAGTTACAGTGTTAGACTGTTAGTGTTATGCAAGATATGATGGAAATTGGGAGAGAACAGTGTCGTTTCCAAACAGAAGTGATCAGGGATCATTTTGTCCCCTGTTAGAGTTGTCAGGGACTATTTTGTCTTCCGTTAGAATTAACGGAGTAAAGGACCTAAGTGAGTGACGGAGTTAATTGTTAGGGACCAATCGAGCAATTAATTTTAGTTGGGGACTAAAGTGTCCAGTCTGAAATTTTTTAAGGACCAAAATGGGTATATACTCTTAAACTTATAACTGAAACATGACGTCGACAATCCGATCTCATCATAGAATATGTGCGTGGAGATTGGCACGTTGCAATGATAGTTGTTGGAGCTTCAGAAAATGTATGATGTGCAAATGGGTTAAATACGGATACAATTGAAAGATTATGATAATGAGAATGAAAATAATGCTGTTAAAGAAAGTGAACACGTGACTAATGCCCCTGAACATGTGACTAGTGCCCCTGAAATTGTGACAACAAAAAAGAGCAAAAGGAGCAAAAAAATACCTACAAAACTAAAGGATTACATCTTATAGAAGGGGAGAGAGTGTGCCACTTGCTTCCATGTGACTTCTGTGGATTATTATTAAGCTTCCACCACAACAATTGTTATTACCATTTAATTTCTTCAAACACTTGTCCTCCATCATTGGTGCTTTCATTGCTTATCGCTATGTCTAATAATTCAGCAGCTCGCTTGACTGATCTTGAAAATAGAATGGAAGTGCTCTTAGCAAGGTCAGAGTGCATTGAACACATAGAAACCTTACTCTCTAATCTACAAGTTCAACTTGAGCATTCTCCTACCTCTGTGCACGGTGCAGTCCCGCAACCTCGCACCCCATTTCAGGTGTGTAATGTGAAGTTGGATTTTCCACGTTTTGATGGTCGCGATGTTTTGGGATGGATTTTTCGTGCAGAGCAATTTTTTTATTATTACAACACGCCTGATGAGGATCGCATTACAATTGCTGCGATTCATATGGATGGCGATGCCGTTTCTTGGTACCAAATGATGCAGTGCGCCAACCCATTCCATTCGTGGCCTTCTTTGGCTCGTGTCTTGGAATCTGAATTTGGTCCATCCCCTTTTGATTGCCCTCGAGCTACATTATTCAAGCTATCTCAAACAACAAAAGTAAATTCACTTCTCTTGTCAATCGTATTTTTGGTCTGGCTCCAGATGCTATCCTTGATTGTTTCATCAGTGGTCTTCAACAAGAGATTAAACGGGATGTCTTTGCATTTCACCCTATGACTTTACAACGTGCAGTGTCTCTTGCTCGTCTATTTGAGGAGAAATATGTGCTTGCAAAATCAACTCAGCAACATTCTGGTGTCTATAATAGAGATTCTTCATCATCTAAACCAAACCAAAGCTCAACAACACCGTTTAGACAAAATATGCCCCCTTTGTTACCAGCTCCAACAGTTAAAAGCCCCACTAATGCACCTAGACAACAACCATTCAGACGCTTAACTCCAGCGGAAATTCAACAAAAGAAGGAGAAGGGTCTTTGTTTTAATTGTGATGAACACTTCACTTTAAATCATCGTTGTCCTAACAAACATTTTATGATTTTGCAAGTAGAGGAAGATAAAGAGGGAAATCCTTTAACTGACTTTGTTCTAGATGGACAACCTGCTGTGGATGAACAACCAATGATTCACCATTTATCCTTACATGCCTTTAAAGGAGGCGATGGATGTGGTACAATCCGTTTTCAGGGATTTGTGAAAGGTGTTCCAGTACAAGTTCTTATAGATGGAGGTAGTGATGATACATTTATTCAACCTAGAATTGCTAAGTTTCTTGAATTGCCAATCGAGCCAGCTGAGATGCAAATCATGGTGGGTGATGGTGTTTGTCTTCATGTAGAGGGTTTAGTCAACAAAGTGATTCTCAATGCTCAGTGCCATACATTGACATTTTCAGCTTTCTTGTTACCAGCAGCAGGTGCAGACCTAATATTGGGGACAACTTGGTTAGGAACTCTTGATGACCATATTCATAATTATCGCACCAAGACCCTCAAATTTTACCATGAAGGTGAATTGATTACATTGCAAGGGGATCCACAGCAGCTACCTTCTGAGGTTCAGTTTCACCAATTCAAAAGAATGTCTCATACGGGATCGATTGTAGAATTTTATACCTTGCAAAATATTGATATGATGGTGCAAAATGAGGAATTCCACCAATTGCCAGAGAACTTACCTCCAGAACTAGTAGTGCTTCTCAAATTTTATTGGCAAAATTTTCAAACATCGGTGGGCTTACCTCCTAATTGAAGCCATGACCATAGTATTCCCTTGTTGGAAGGGGCAAACCCGGTAAAAGTGAGGCCTTATAGATATCCACATAGCCAAAAGGAGCAGATTGAAACAATGGTTAAAGATATGCTACAAGAAGGAATCATTCGGCCAAGTAAGAGCCCCTTTTCTTCTCTCCTGTACTCCTAGTTAGAAAGAAAGATGGTTCGTGGCGTTTTTGTACTGATTATAAAGCACTAAATTCTATTACTATTAAGGACTCTTTTCCCATTCCTACTGTTGATGAATTAATTGATGAATTGCATGGTGCATCTTATTTTTCAAAGTTGGATCTTCGGGCTGGTTATCATCAAATCTTGCTCAACCCGGCTGACACTTATAAAACTGCTTTTAGAACTCATCATGGCCATTATGAGTGGTTAGTCATGCCCTTTGGCTTAACCAATTCCCCTGCGACCTTCCAAAGCTTGATGAACACTGTTTTCCAGGATGTGTTGAGGAAATTTGTCTTGGTTTTCTTTGATGATATATTGGTTTACAGTCCTACTTGGTCTGCACATTTATCTCATTTGGAGACTGTATTGCAAATTCTTCTTAAGGAAAAATTATTTGCTAAGTATTCCAAATGTTCCTTTGGTGAAAGGCAAGTTGATTACTTAGGTCACACAATTAATGCAGTTGGTGTTGCTATGGATAGTTCCAAGGTAGAAGTCGTTCTTTCTTGGCCAATTCCGATGAACTTGAAACAATTGAGGGGTTTTCTTGGGCTTACTGGATATTACCGCCGGTTTATCAAGTCGTATGCTACAATTGTAGCTCCACTTACCGAATTAACAAAGAAGGACAAATTTCTTTGGTCACAGGTTGCTGAGTCTGCATTTAAACAGTTGCAACATGCTCTTACCACTGCTCCTGTACTAGCCTTGCCAGATTTTCAAAAGCCCTTTTGTTTGGAAACGGATGCATCAGGCACTGCTATTGGTGCTGTTTTAACTCAAGATGGTCATCCCATTACCTATTTTTCAAAAAAATTGTCCTCTCGAATGCAGAAACAATCTGCATATATTAGGGAGTTGCATGCAATTACAGAGGCATTATCTAAGTTTCGACATTACCTACTGGGCCACCGTTTCACTATCAAAACTGATCAACGTAGTCTAAAAGAGTTAATGGAGCAAACACTCCAAACCCCGGAGCAGCAAGCATGGCTTCCAAAATTTTTGGGGTATGACTTCACAATTCAGAATAAACCAGGGTGTGAAAATGTCGCTGCTGATTCTCTTTCTCGGTCATTCAACATGGCATGGTCAGAACCGGTTCATACTTGGCTAAATGATCTCCGCAAAGCACTTTATGAGGATGCAACGACCACCGAGTTGATGCAGAAATATGCGACACAGCCACACAAACAAGATCCAATTGTTGTAAGAAATGGACTGCTGTTTTGGAGAGAACGATTATATATTCTTACTCCTTTGGCTCCTCGAATTTTACATGAGTTTCATAACTCACCAACAGGTGGTCACTCTGGAATTGCTAAGACAACAAGTCGCATCACTTCTCACTTTTATTGGCTCCACATGCATAAAGATATTAAGGACTTTGTGCGACATTGCGTGATTTGTCAACAAGCAAAGAGCGAAAATACTCTTCCGGGTGGGCTATTGCAACCCCTGCCGATACCACAACAGGTTTGGGAGGATATTTCAATGGATTTTATTACAGCCCTTCCACCTTCCAATGGCTTTACTGTGATATTAGTTGTAGTTGATCGTTTGACAAAATATGCTCATTTTATGACGTTAAAGGCTGATTTCTCTAGTAAAAGTGTGGCTGATTGCTTTGTTGCTAATATTGTTAAATTACATGGTATGCCTAAGTCCATTGTTTCAGATCGAGACAAAGTATTCATTAGTGCCTTTTGGCAACAGCTATTCAAGTTGTAAGGTACTGTTCTGGCCATGAGTTCAACTTATCATCCTGCCACAGATGGCCAAAGTGAAGTGGTGAATAGATGTGTGGAAATGTATCTTTGGCTGTTTCTCTTTTGATCATCCTAAAACCTGGAGCAAACACTTGCCATGGGCTGAATTTTGGTATAACACCAATCATCATAGGAGCATTGGCATGTCACCTTTTAAGGCATTGTATGGTCGTGAACCACCGTGAGTTGCTCGGTATGAACGCTCACCTATTGATCCTCCACAGTTGCAGCAATTATTGTCTGAAAGAGACTCACTTTTGGATAGACTTAAGACTTCGTTGCAGAAATCACAGGCTTACATGAAGTCTCAGGCAGATAAAAGACGTCGAAATGTTAATTTCGAGCCCAGGGAGGAAGTGTTGGTTAAGTTGCAACCATATCGATAACACTCAACTGGATTGAGGAAGAACCAGAAATTAGGCCTCCGATATTTTGGTCTCTTTACAGTGCTTGAAAAGGTGGGACACGTTGCCTATAAGCTGGAATTACTTGAGCATTCGCGGATTCATCCTGTTTTTCATGTTTTGGTCCTCAAGAAGTTTCATGATGATTTAAACTGTCGATATCTGCCATTTCCTCAAGAAACTTTTGAAGCTGGTCCAATTTTGCATCCTCTAGAGGTATTGGCAAAACACACTATAATAAAGGGTTAGGAATCTATTCCTCAACTCTTGATCCAATGGCAAAATACCCATAGTTCAGAAGCTAATTGGGAAGATGCTTCATATATCAGGAATGCCTTTTTAACCTTCAACTTTGCAGACAAAGTCGATTTTTATGGGGAGGGTAATAATGTGCAAATGGGTCAAATACGGGTACAATTGGAAGATTATGATAATGAGAATAAAAATAATACTGTTAAAAAAAGTGAACACGTGACTAATGCTCCTGACCATGTGACTAGTGCCCCTGAAATTGTGACAACAAGAAAGAGCAAAATGAGCAAAAAAATACCTACAAAATTAAAGAATTACATCTTATAAAAAGGAAGAGAGTGTGCCACTTGCTTCCATGTGACTTCCATGGATTATTATTAAGCTTCCACCACAACAATTGTTATTACCATTTAATTTCTTCAAACACTTGTCCTCCATCAATGTAATGTAAGGAGATGGCGTTCACGTTGCAGAAATTACTATGCAAAAAATTTGCGTTAAACTTATATGACGCATTTTTAATATTCTAATTCTATTTTTTTAAATCCTAATTTTTAAAAAGTTGTTCAAAATTAGTTTATAGTAAAGTTTTTACTAATCATAATTTAATTTAGATCGGAATAAGCTAGGAATGGTATGTGGTCTCTTAAACATGTTTGGTTTTGTACTTGTATCTCTTTTGCTGAACAAAAGTATTAATGTTGTTGCAATCCCATGCTGATAGCAATATATGATTAATCTGGAAATAGATTTCCTCCATTTTTTTTACTGGACAGAATAAAGTGTGATCTCTCACCTTTAATTCTATAAGTGGAACTAGAAATTAATAAGAGAGAACAATAAATGGTGAAATCAAACACTGGACACTATTCAATTTTTTTTCCACCGGAGAGGATCCACTCTCGATTAATCTCTCCACTATTGCGGCAATATTAACCTTTTCTGGCTTTTCATTGTTTCATACCATTGTAATCAGCATTTCCTTGTCCCTTTTGCCACAAATATTCATGCGCATCCCCAGTTGTTATCTTCATGCTTATTATGGCCTCAAATTACCCTTCTTTATATATATGTATATTATATATGTTAGATTTTGCTCACGCAGTTTCAAGTTGAAGGTCTTCTTCCCTCTTTTCTCGGCCGAGGTGATAAATAATTGTAGTCTTGCAAAAGTGACAATTATAAGATCTGGACCACTAAATTGCAAATAAATAAAGTTTACTTATTCATCCCTATACTAAAAGGTGTTTGCTTTAGTACGATAATAAATACGTATAGAGATATTTAAAATATAGACAAATAATAATTAATCATATAGAATTTATTTTTCACATCAGCATTTATTTTTTTTTAAAAGATATATATTATATCACTATTTTTATTATAATATTTTTTTAATTAAATAAAAATTAAAAAATATTTTTTATTTAATTTTATAAAAAAATCTAAATATTCTTTTTTTATATTAGACAAAATATATTTTTTTAAATTAATTAAATTTTAAAATTAAACTAACTTATATTTATAAATTTAAATAATTTAAAAATAAAACAACATTGATTGATTATTCATGTACAATCAATAATATTTATACTCTTCCATAAATTTCTGATGATCATTTATACAAAAAAAAAGAGCACATCTAAAGAACAAAAAAAAATTCAGAAGAACTGTTCTAGTGTTCTTATCTTTTCTGAGTTTTTTTACATCTCTCTCAAAGAATGTTTCTCTCTCAATTGTCAGACTAAAACTCTCTCTTCTTTCTCACACTAGCCCACTACAGTCTCTTTCAGTCTCATTCGAATCTCGTCTCAGTCACACTCGCCGACGTCTCCACGTGTCGCGGCCTTCCCTGGGATCCTCGTCGCCGGCGACAGAAGCAACTCGTCGGGTCGTCGTCGCTCGTCGTCTTCTGCTTTCGCGACCTCGCCGTCGCCGAGTCGCCGTAGACCGTAGTCAGTTGGTGAGTCCCTGCATCGTCGCTTCCCCTATTCCATCTTTTCCAGATTTTCCTTCTCCTTGTATTTTGAGATGATGTTGAATTGCTAACCAATTAATTTACTTTGTTTCTGATCTAAATGTTGCTGTAAATCATTGTCGGTAAAATCATTGTAATAATTCTCTTAAAATTGTTCATTTTATAATAATTGATTCAAAGAAGTTGTACCAACTTGATCTTGAAGAAGAAACAAATTATCTTTTGGAAAAGAGGAAGAAGAAGAAGAAGCCCTTTCCCAGTGGAGCTTCCACGGCACCTGCCAAATTTTTTGATGCTTTCACAGAATTCAATTGCAATACCGTATCTAATGCGTTTGTTTGTTTGTTGTGTTTCAGGTATTTCTAGAAATTCTTTGCACAAGAGGCGCACCACTGGTGGAAAGAAGAAGGTTTGTAGTTTGGAGGAAGAAGAGAAAGTATGCTTTCACTCTCTTTTTCAATTCTCTGTTTTTCTTAATTTTTTTTCCGAAGTGCCTTAGTTTCTCTTAGTTTCAAAACCAAATCCTTCCGAATTTCAACCCTCGTCTGAATTTCAACCCAAATCCTCTGTCCATATCCAATACCAAGATGATGGCACAGAACTTTGTAGTTGATTTGAATAATCCCCTTGTTGATCGATGATTCTAATATTTACTTGGATCACTGATTTCATGTTATTGCTTTTGGATCATATTTACAGCTGTAGTAATTTTTGGAGACTGATTCTGAATATTTTTCCCAAATTGACGTTATTGCTTGAGATCTTATGTGTGTGGACATGCAGATGGCCTTCTATTTCCGTTGTGGTCAATGAGACTAAAGGCTATAACAAACTCTCTAACTTTCATTGGACCTGTTGGGTGAATTCTCAGTGTTTCTTTGAGTATTGCTTGAAGATAAGGAAGGTTGACAATGTCTGATTCTTCTGCTATCCTATTATTTCCAACCACAGTTTTAATCTCTTGTCTTGCCCTCTCCATCACTTGAGGATGATTTATCAACTCAGCTAGACCCCATTCTATAGTTAATGCTGAAGTGTCTGTTCCTGCTATAAATATGTCCTGCAATATTGATGAAAATGAAATTGTTAAGTTTAAAAATTAATGCTTCTAGATATATATATATATATATATATATATACGAATCTGAAACTTACCAAGATGAAGGCCTTGATGTTCTCTTTAGTCAAATGTATCTCAGAGTTATCATCTTCATGTATGTCCAATAATATATCAAGTAGGTCTTTGATTTCACCATCTTCTCCTTCCTTCTTCCTCTTCATCCTTTCCTCTTGATGTTCCTTGATCACTCTCTCCATCAAGGAATCAAACCTGTTCCGAATCTCCTCAACCCTTTTTCTGATACCTTGCAAGTCCCAGTTCTTGAGGAACCAAATGAAATCCGAAGCATTAAACTTCCCGGTAAGTTCTGCCGTGTCCTGCACCAGCTTCCGTACCTCCTCAGCCTCACCATCATTTTCCATATGGGTCTTGCTCATGATCATCCTCGAGATAACGTTATTCGAAAGCTTCAAGAGTTCTCCTCCAACATCAACAGCCTCACCAGCCATCCCTCTCTTAAGCAATAACCTCAAGAATCTCTCTGTCTCTTGCCTCCTCAATGGTAAAAGCTGGTTTAGCGTGTCGCCTCCGAGAAGTTCAGACATGCAAATCTTCTTCATGAATGGATGACTGTTGTTTTGTGGATAATGGTGCTTGTTCATGCTGTAAACTGCCAAGTGCTAACACATTCAAATTCTTTGCAGGTTAAACTTCTCTTGGGAATGCTTGTCACAAAGTGTGGACAGGGTGCTGTTAAAGATGTCATACCCGAAGAACATATGAAACTTCTTACCAACATACGCAAGGTAATTTGGACAAGCATTATAGTGTATTTTTTTCCTTCCTTTGGAAGAGTTTTTCTGAGATTTTCAATCAATTTCCTAACAGATCCAGGAACGGAAAGAGAGAAAATGGGGTGCTAAATCTGAGGAAACTAAATCACATTTCTCCAAAGCAACCAAGTCCGGGTAACGGTCAAAGTATTTGGTTGCATTATTAGGGACAGAGAAAATAGTTTCAGCACCAGAAATCTATGTTTGTGACTCTTGAATTTCTACCCAATTTCACATTTGATGTAGTATTGTTTTGCAAGTGTATATGATTGTTGCATATATGAAAGCAAAGTGAATGTTACTTTAGTGACTAGCTAGAAAAGCTACATCCAGTATGGTGCACCAAATGCCATTTTAAAACATGTTTGTGCATTAATATGGCATTGAAGCTGTGATTTTTGTTATTATGCACGATTCTTTTATGCACTGACAAATATATGTAAGCTTATTTTCAGGCAAAGTATGTAGAATCATACAAAAATCTTTTCAGATTTTGATGAAGAAAGTGGTGGGAGTGATGTGGACTATCTAAATGCCAAGACAATCTCTGGAAGGGGCAGATCCGAAGCAACTTCAGTGAGGTAAGATGTATCTTCTGACTTGCCCATTCTTATTACTGGCTGGATTCTTTTGCTGATTTTGTTATTATTTTTAATATGTAATGAGTAAATTGGCATAGATCAAACATTTTGTAAGAGATAACTTCAATACTGCAAAATGTACTTTGGTTTGTATTGGAACTTAAAAATGGAGTGTTCCCAATTGTTGGTTGTTTCTGTAGGTCCAACATCAGGCCAAAAAAGAATTTGTCTGAGCACTTGTCTGACGAATCAGATGATGAACCGCTTGATCTGCTTGATCGCAGGAAAACATGGTCTGCTCTGAGATCATCTGAGCATCTCAAGAAAATCAAGGTCCGAAGATGATGAGATGGAGCTAGATCCCCATGGACGTTTAATTATCCGCGAGGAAGGGAAACAGAGGAAGGAAAAGCCTGCCGAACCTGAGTACGATGCTAGGAGCAAGCCTTATAGTCACTTGTCTGGGAAGTCTGGGACTAAAGCCCAGAAGCGAAGGAAAACATCAGACTCCGGGTGGGCTTACACGGGGAAGGAATATGCTAGCAAGAAAGCCAGGGGAGATGTGAAGAGGAAAGACAAGCTCGAACCATACGCATACTGGCCACTTGATAGAAAAATGATGAGTCGCCGACCACAGCAGCGTGCTGCAGCGAGAAAGGGTATGTCAAGTGTTGTAAAGATGACCAAAAGGTATGAAGGTAAGAGCGCTTCTGGTGTGTTGTCCATGAAGAGCTTGAAACTAAAGAAGAAAGGCAGCAAAAAGAAAATGTGAATTGGGTCAATGTATATTGGTATATCATTGATGAAGTAGATAACCATTTGGCAGTTTCCTTTATTTATGAAATCGATTTTAGTGTTCTCTTTTGTTTTGTCCGCCGCCAAATGTGTACATCACAAAAATTGATTCTGCAGTAGGTCAGAGCCAGTTTGAGTAGGCTTCTTGTGTTTGTTCTCCAGCAAATGGAAAAACTTTCGGATGTACATTTACTCATACTCGATTTTGTTTTGCATTTACTGCAATTCGAAGAAAAAGTACCTTTGCATCAAGGATGGATTGCTTTTGGTTAATTACTCGCATTAAACATGAACAATATCTCGAGGTTTTTCTGATTCTGATGAGCAATTGTCAAGTTTTGAAACTGACCTTTAATAGAAAAGCGAGAAATAAATCTTAATTTGATGCTGCTAAGAAGAAACCAAAGAAATTGTATGATGGAAGATAATATTTAACATCAATTGGAATAAAAATTGAGATCTATTTTCAAGAAAACGTTATTTGTCTTTGATATTTAGAGCACAAGACAAAAGAATAAGAGTATTATTTTCCAATACGCGCCATGCTTGTCTGAACGATAATATAAATAATAATTAATAATAAAGACTAAAGAGGCATTTCCTGAGAGATTAAAATCATCCCCTTCTCCCTAAATGGTCTGGTTTAAGGGCAATATAACAAGGCAGCGAAAAAATAAATTGTAATTTGTTATTGCACAAACTATTTGGGTACATATGGAATAAATAAAACAGAAGAGCTTATACATACCGCTAAGTGGGTTTGTTTAAGAGTCACATCAAAGTGGGTCAAGTCCTACTCTATAAAGGCAATAGCAGCCATTCATGTTCTTCATCGGTGGATAGAACCAGCTCCACCATGTATCTCGGCCAGACAATCTAAACCACAAAACCATCTCTCAACAATGTCCTCAAGAGTTACTGCTCTCATCCACCTCTGCAAGTTCTTTAGTAATTCACCTTGAGAAGCTATCAACCTTCTTCAGGTTCTCCTCTCCATCCAGTAATGCATGCTTTGCAGTCAAGGAATAGCCAGCACTATCCTCCCGAGGAAGTTCACATTCAGTGTCGGATCTTGGTGCATGCTGAGATTGTGCATCTGTAGACTGCTTTGAGATCTTCTGTTACTTTTGCCAGCCTAAGATTGACAGAATGATATATCTTGATGATACAACACAACGACCTTAACAACTAAACCATGTCTCACTCGGTGGAGTTTGCTACATGAACTAAACAGCACCATAGTGTTCTACAATATAACAATGTATCATGTTTATTGGGGTGATATTCTCTCTCAAATCAGTTTATCATCTTATTTGGGATAATCAAACACTTCAAAACTACAAAATTTTAATGCCATGATCATGATTTAGATATTGTACCTCTAGAACTGCAAAAGACTCGATAGTAGAATTGAGCTCCTCTTTAAGTGTACTCATGAAAAGAAGTGCTTCCATTCGCTTAAAAGCAAATGGCATGTCAACCATTGCTTTCAAGAACTGATCAGCAGGGCCAAGTTGAGATAGCTCACCAGTAAAAAGTCTAAGCTTAAGTTGTTCATCAGTCGTCGGTGCCATCTTCAGCAAGGTTTGGAGGAACTCAGCAGGCAACTCATTTCCTAACAAACCAAAGACAAATTTCAAAGCTATTATACAAGTGGAAGCAGAGACAAGTGAACATTTCTATATGATAAACAGATTTCATCATGATTTACCAAGCAAGCTTCAAAAAGTGATCAATTAACTTGTTCAGAAAACAGTTGTCTGTACACTAACAAAGACTACCACAATCTATGCTCCTCCATACTCAACCATGATAGCATAAATCAAATAATTTCAGAACAATAATCAAACCTAACAACAGCACTACCACAATCCATGGTCCCCACGTGCAGCAAAATGGTGCTAGATTCAAATAATCAACATGATACTGGTTGTCTATAATGTTTTAGGGCAGCAGTGTGACCATGCAAAGTTTTGTGTAACTTGTGTTCCCTACAAAATCTAATATTACTATCACAATTATCAACAGTTTCTTACAAAAAATTGAAGGACCAAGAAAATCACCTTCATAAAGTGCATCACATACTTCTTCCATTGTCACGTTCAATGCTCGCATTACATATTTTTGTTATTCTTTATGTCTACAGTTTCCAAATGTGAGAGTAAGCCTTTTATGCTTAGCAATAAATTATGATGTCAAAATAAAATAGCTATATTGATATTCCTATTCCTTCATGAACATTCAGACACCTGATTTAAAGGATCTTATAAAATAAGTTAAAAGCTTCACCCTTTAACCTTTTATGTCAAAGAAAAGTTAGTTACCTTTTTTAAATTCCAAAAGTATAGGAGTCTCAATGTGGAAAAGACACTGATAATGAGTCACACTAATTTATGCCAAACACAATAGAATTGCTAAAATGAGAACATAGACAATAATTAACAACTGATAAATGCTAAAAAAGAAACAAGTTAACTGCACGGCACCCAAATTGCTTAATTCAGCCAATAAACTTGAAAACTATCTCTTCTTACCTTCAAATCAAGGCTTCAAACCTTCACTATCGAAATTGAAGGTAATAGAATATAATCAAAATTGAACGACATTTTCAGCTTCAAAATCATAGAATCAAAATCTCAAACATGTAATCTACATAAACCAGGCACGACAAAGGAACAAAAAAAAACAATCACATTTGGAATCAGAACAAATCACACACACCTGAATCCCAATTGAGTTTGAATCATAAACCAAAGATCCGAATGACTGGGATTTCTTCAATCCCAACCCAGCTACGTGCATGTTCCATTGTGTGGTCTGAGAGTTCAATCCCAAACGTGAAAAAGAGAGACACTTGGGACAAGGGATGGTGAAAGATGCCATTTTGAACAAACCCCACAAATCAAAAACCGATTTTTTTTAGCTGCTGAGCTCAAATGACAGTGTGATCTAGCGAAGTGGGAGAGCGAGAATATAAGGATTCTTTGTGGCGATGAGGTCGAAGAAGGAATGGAGAATGGTGTGCGAGGAAATGGAGAAAAGCTTGCAATGAATGATGGAAACTACGAAGGAGGAACACTGGTTTTAACAGTGTGTGGCTTTGGTTTCGATGATTCCAATGGAAAGGGGAGAAAACATCAGCGTCACGGTTTCAAGTTTCAACTAGCTTGGAACAATAAAATCCTACCTTTGTTAGAACTCACCAAATCATGAAACAGCTTCTGATTGCGCGAAGGAGGCTGACGGCGAGACTCGAAGCAAGAAGACGACGAGTCCCAAGACCTGCTGCTTCTGCCGCCGGCGACGAAGAGCGCAACGAAGGCGCCCGACTATGTGCAAGACGATGACGAGACAGAGAGCAACGGCGACGCCACGGTGAGAAAGATGAGAGAGCCCGAGCTCCAGGGGGAGAGAGAGATACGAACAGGAGGGAGGAACTTGAGAAGATGAAGTGGGTTTCTGTCTTTCTGAAACCAGATTTCAGAAGGAATTTTTTATTTTTTTTTTTGTTTTTTAGATATATTTTTGTTTTGTTATTTAAATTATTTGAAAATATAAATTTTTTTTTTTTAATCAAAGATAGGAGAAAATATAAATTATTCGAACCCGCAACCTCTTAATTGAGTATGGGGAGATTATGCCATTTGAGCTATTACTCATTGGCTTGAAAATATAAAATTAGGATGAGTTAAATTTTAAAATTTGATTAATTTAAAAGAATATTTTTATCTAATCGAATAAAGAGAAAATGTTTAAGATTTTTATTAAAATTAAATAAAATAAATATTTTTTTTATTTAATTAAAAGGGTGTTATAATAAAAGTGCTGATATTAATATATATTTTAAAAAATAAATAAATATTAATGTAAAAAATAAATTTTACATAGCTAATTATTATTTGTCTATATTTTAAATGTATCAGTACAATACTATCATAATTTGTCGTTGTAGGAAAAATAGGCTCAATAACTTTAATAATAATTACCATACTTTTATAAATAGTGATAAATGACAGTGACAATGAAAAATAAAAATGTGAATTAATGTATTAATTAAGTTCTTTCAATTTTTTTAATTCATAATATTTGTGTCAATTTTAATTAATGTTAAAATATTTTATTACACTATTTAATCAAGATTAAACCATAAATAGAATTGGATGCAAATGCAATACTGACTTAAAATGATAAGTATAATTTTGTCAAATCTTAAATATAACTTATGCTATTTATATTCCAAAAAAAATATTATTAACAGATATTCTAAAAATACTTGATAAAGTTTTAACATATATATAATATATTTATACAAAAAAATCTATTATATTATTTACAGGCATGTGCTAACAAAATTTCTTAAAAAAAAATCTCAAAACAAGGAACAAAAATTAAATTGAGTTACATGCTTTATTTAAAGGATTTGTTTTTGAATTTTGAGTTTTCGTTGTTGAATACTTGATGAGAATTCTTTATTAAAATATTTTAAGCCCTAATGTTAAGGTGATAATTTACACATAATAATATGAATACAACATGTGAAAACGTGTGATTTGGGTTTCTTTTAAAAAGTAAAATGATCACTGCAATTTACCCGTAATCTTTTAAAAAAAAGCTGACTCTCGGTTGAAAAAAACTCACTCTCGCTTTGTTTACTAATAAAGTAATAATTTAGAAAAAAAAAATATGAAGAACAAGGGTGAGAGCGACTATGGTGAGAGAGCGAGAGGAGTGGAAAACACCGGGAGGGGGTAGAACTAGACAATTTAGTAGAGATCCGAGGGTTTGAAATCGAGAAGAGTATTGTCGTTTGAAAAAGGAATCATTCTCTATTTTTGTAGATCATCTTCCTGAAGATATATCAAAGAGGGAGTTATACCACTTGTTCAACTGGACTAGACGTATAAATGACATCTATCTCTCACGAAAACAAAAAATGGAAATACATACGTTTTTGCGTTCGTTCGGTCTACAACGAAGGGTGGCGATATGAAGGCTATTGCGGAGATGAATAGAATGAGATTACGAGAGAAGGTTGTTTCAGTAGGAGAAGTTAGGTATCAACGTACGAATGAAGTAAAGAGCAGGAAGAGAGATCATGAGGCGGGTGACGCTCAGAATATTGTTAAGCTTCAACCTCAACAAGAGGAAAGCCGAAGGGTTCCAGAGAAAAATGTGAAAGAGAAGAGGGACAATGGAAAAAAAGAAGATCCACATGGTAATGGGTGGACGAAGAAGAGGAAAATTTCGGTGGCAAAAGTGAATCCAGACTGGTTACAGAGGAGTCTAATAGCGGACGACAAAGGCTATTGAATTTACTTCTTTAAAGTGCATGATTGCGAAGAATTTGCCTCAAGTTGTGCAAGTGCGAGAACTAGGAGCGTACAAAGCACTCCTGACTTTTGATAGTGTCTTGAATGCAAAAGAAGCTTACACGTTCAAAATGAACAACCTGTTGCAATTTTTTCAAAGTGTATGGAGATGGGATGAGGAGGAGCGCAGTGAAACTCGAAGGCTATGGTTAGAGTGCTTTGGTGTTCCTTTGCAAATGTGGTCAGCAGAAACATTCAAGATAATAGGAAGCTAATGGAGATAAGTTGTCGGGTGTGACAAAGCCACGGAATCATACCTCTCATTCAGCATGAAACGGGTGCAACTTGATACCTGTATCATGGACATCATCAACGAGTGGATTCACGTCACAATTGGGACTAGCGGATTTGATGTCCTGGTTAAAGAGGTTGATCATGAGAGTTATGAAATGGAGTGCAAGCTTGCAGAGGTGGTTGAAAGCAATTCAAGCGCCATAGTACCGGTGGAAAGCAGAGATCCAGTGGTTGAGTTGGTGATGGCGGTGCCAAGAGAGGAAGAAACGGAGAAAGACAGAGTAGTAATTCCAGAGAATATTTTGAATGAATGGAGTAATTGCAATTCAATTTAAATTCGTGCAGCAAGAGACACTGATGATTCTAATTTAGAGAAAAGTGATGATTTTATGGGATATAATGATTTGATTATTAATGATGCTAAATCAGAAAAAATAATTAGTTGTGATTATGAGAACGGTAGGTTGAAGAAAAGGCATTTTTGGAGGAAAAAAGAAACCCAAAACATGCTTCTTAGAAGGCCCAATAATGATTTTTGTAATACTTGTGCCAAAGGAGAGAGCTTGGGCCTCATTTCCTTACTTGGAAGCCCAGCTCACGATGATGCTGCTAGAGGAGGTGGGCTCGTGAGTTCGGGTCAGGCAAGGGTGGACCGTGTTGTAGCCGCTCCAAATCATGTGTCATGCGCTGCGGTTCAACAACACTTTGAAGGGGAGATCTCTCTTCTGGACGGTGCACCTGATTCACGCAGCATGGGAAAGCTGAAGGCAGAGCTCCAAGCCGGCGAGCAGCGACGGGTTAGTGAAGGTGAGGATGCCGTCGGGCCTACAGCGGTGAATGCTTCTCGCGAGTGACAACCGTTGGGACGCCCCCTATGGAACCAGTATCATCGCCTGGGTACCGCTCATCGCTGGCAATGACGGGGCTACGCTCTTCAATGGATGGTGGGCTTGACGAGGAAGCGGCGTTGAGGTGTTTCGTGCGTGGAAAAAGTGTCGCGAGCTCCCAAGATGGTCTGATTAGAGGTGGAGAAGACGCACTTGGAGGCTGCCCGATCTTGAATGATGCAGGGATTGATGGAGGCAAAATCGGGACTGGGATTGTGGTGGACATTGGCGTTGGAATGCCGGGAAACAATGATGGAAACGCGTTGGAACGGGAGGAACAGATGCTGGAAAAAGGAGGACTTGGGAGTTGGCTATTGAATCAGGAGCCGTGCAGTACAACGATGAATATGATATCATGGCAATTCTTCAAGAACAGAATGAAACATTAGCTCAAAAGGGGAGATTAACGAAGAAGAAAGTAAAGGCACGAAGATGCAGACCCAAGAATCTCATAAAGGTGTGTAAAACAGTATTAAAATGATTTTTAGCTCTTAGAATATTAGGGGGTTACGGGGTGTTAAAAATTAAGTATGGTGAAAGAATTAAAAAAGAAGCAAAAAGTGAATATGCTAGGTTTGGTTGAAACTAAGATGAAGTTGTAACTAAGTTTGATATAGTACGTATTTGGGAGAGTGATACTGGGGGGGTGGGAGTGAGTAAGGTCGGAAGGCACATCTGGGAGTCTGTTATTAATGTAGGATGACATCATGTTTAAAATGAATTAGTGTTACAAAAGGGAGAGATAGTTATGTGTTGAAGGAGTGCTTTTAAAAAATGAGTTCAATTGTGCGTTTTGTTTAGTATATGGTACTCTTATTAGGATTGAGAAACTGGCTGTGTGGGATGAACTGAGCTTTATAGCTGGGTTATGTCAAGGTCTGATGTACTTCATGGGAGACTTTAATGAGGTTATACAAGTTGAAGAGAGGAAAGGTCAGGACAGGTTAACAGCGTCGACAGAACAGTTCAAGGATTGGATTCAAGATATGCAGTTAGTGGACTTACCGTCGAACGATCGAAAATATACATGATTTAGAGGCCGCTCCTGCAGTTGTATTGATAGAGTGGTCTATTGAGTGTAGATTGGCTTGAGAAGTTTCCGAAAACTCGATTAAAAGGTGGAATGAGAGGTTTGTCAGATCACTGCCTGATTATAGTTGAGGACTCAAAATTCAGCGGTGGTGTGAATGGCTATCCGACTTTGGGAGGCTGTGGTCTATTCCGAGTTCACTGAAATAATATTTCTAGAGCTGGACAGGAGTCATCAGGAGGAAGGAGGAGCGAAACAAGTGGCTCATATGTTTCTTTGCAGTTATTTGAAATGTTTAGCTAGAGAAGAATGGGCAGATCTTTAATAACAAGGAAGCCGGAGTGGAAGAGGTGTTTCACAAAATCTTGACCAGTTACAGAGAATAGTGTAGTTTGGATCTCTATTGTTATTGATGGCAATGCCAGAGATAACACTAGAGATTGTTTTCAGATTTTTTCGTTGGATATTAGTGTTTTAAACTCTGTTTGAGACTTTGTCGCTCCACTTTATTGTGTTGAGCTCGCTAATTATAAAAAAAGAAAAAAATATATGAAAACATTGATGTAGAGAAAGGAACAATTAATTATTTATTTTAGTTTAAAAATGTGAAAAACTAGCAAGTAATACAAATCCACAAACCCCAATAGTTATTGTTTTTATTGACAAGGTGACCATGTTTACAAGCAAAAAACGAAAAAGGAAAAAAAAAGAAAAAAACTGAGAAAGGAAGTCCAAAACTTTTTCTCTCATTCGTATAATCCAATTTCTCTTCCTCCTTTGCAGTCTACAATCTGAGTCTGCATTTCTGCATTCAACTTCTTCAAAAGAGAAGAGGATGCTTCTGTCTCAGAAGATTCACGAAGCTTTCAAGGGCACAGTTGAGAGGATCACGAGCGCTCGAACCGTCTCAGCCTTCAAATAGAAAGGAGTTCTCAGTGTCTCTGACTTCGTCACCGCCGGCGACAATCTCGTTGCCAAATGCCCCACTTGGTTCTGGTAAATTTTTCCCCTTTCTTTTTTTTTTTCATCCCAAAGATTTCATCTTTCTTAATTAGGGTCCCTGTTACACGATATTTCCGTTCCTCTAATGGCTATTCGTTATTTCCATATATATATATATATATATATATATATATATATTTTCAATCTGCTTTCAAGCCTCAAAATTTTACCTCTCAGAAGGGTTTTGATCATGTTATATAGCTTTGGTCCTTGTAAAAAAGGGTTTGGGGTCATATGGGACTTTCCGGGATACGTATATTAACTAATAGCAAGCATTCGAAATTTTCATTCATTTGTGTTATGACAATTGCTAAAGCTCAAAATTAAGAGGTCTTTCTTTTTGTGTCCTCATTAATTGTTAATGTTCTGTTTTTCCATTGCATAATTGGGAATCAGGTGAGCCAAGCAAAAGGAAGCCATATTTGCCAGCGGATAAACAATTCTTAATTACTAGGAATGGTAAGAGTCGAGCTTGGGATGTATTTGTATGTCATACATCTTCTTTGTTCTTGTTATCTTCAGTCTAGTTTGAACTGTATTATGTTGCTCTTTCTGTCCTTAAAGCTAGAAAGTTATGATACCTGTATTTTCCTGAGGTTTCTCCTGAATTTGTTATCAATGGCTGTCCTCATTAATGCTGGTTTATGAAGTTGCTTAACACTTGATAGTGCCGTATTTGCGGAGAGCTACATTTGTTGAAGAAGAATATGAAGCGGCTGGAGGAGAAGTTCTACTTGATAATGAAGAAAATGATGGATGGCTAGCAACTCGTGAATAACCTAAAGGTATGTATGTTGTTGGAGGCATTATTCTAGGGTTGTGTTACATTGCCTTACACAAGCTTGGGGTTAGGTTAGTCCACTACTTAAAATAACCCCCACAATCTTAGTGCAATAATGGTTTTGTAGTATTGGCTTTTTACAAATATAGGCTTTTCCAAAGTTAGTTAGTATTATGTTCATTAAATGCAAGAGGTGAGGCAACAACATCGTAGATCGGTGTCAACGTCAGACTCTCATGTCGAGCTTCTGGGCGTGCCACAACCCCCATCTAATCATAAACTTCCACTTTTCTTTTCCTAAAACAAACTCTTACCAATTTTTTCCACCCTCGTCATCTATGTTTCGATCTGTGCTCATTGTTGAGACCAGATGTCGTTTCTGTGTTTCGTTGAATTCCCTAATTCTACTACTCCTTTTGACGAAAAAGAGAATGAATGATCAAGTTGCTCCATTGACATACTCACATAAGCATATTGGGTTGGCCAATCAATTCCTTTAATAATTCGTTTTCTACCTTGGAACTGCTCCCCTGCCCCCCACCCTCCACCCACCAGAACCACAATAAAAAAAAAACCCTTGACGGGCTTTCCATACTTGAATTAAGTTCTTTCCACTTGTGAGTGGCATACTAGCAAATGTTATGGTAGACAAGTAACCTTTTTTCCCTTGAATCCAGTGTGGCTAGCTCACCTCCAGTCTACAAAGACCTAAGGATTTATCTGCAAAATATTGAAATCTCCAAAATTTCAAATAAATTTTCAAGCTAATAACCAGAATTGAAATAATTATCATTGAAATTGAAATAAAATCCGTCCTATGGTTGTGAGCATGAGTTATGCATGTGTTTATAATACTTTTTTATACACGACTAGCATAACTCCCAAACTTGTGGGAGTAACAAAACAAGAGCTTCTATTCTATATCAATATATTGTGATTTGGTTCTAATCCCATTCCCTAATGCTCATACCTTACACCTTTATTACTTTTTATTTCTTTCTTTCAAGAAACCAAATCCGACGAGAAAGAGGATTTACCTTCTATGGAAAGCCTAGAAATCAGCAAAAAGGAACCTATTAAGCAAATTTCATTCTACATGGGAGGTGATGAGGAAGACGATATTCCGGATATGGTTGAGTTTGAAGAAACTGATAACATTGTTACAGATCCTGTAAGTTGGGTATCACTTTCTAGGAAAGCTAGATTGTTGTTTCTTAACTGTTATATAATTGTATTTGGACTAAAAAGTGAAATTTTATTGAATCACATGAAAGAGAACAAAATATGTATCGACTGTCATATGCAGATGTATTCTCATACTATGCTTGTTGTAAGAGTCTTTTCAGGTTGGTCTATCCTTGCAATATTTGTTGGAATTAAAATGATAGGTAGGATGTAGGCAATTACAACCTGAATGTGAGCTCTAACTCAATTTTTTATTTTAATACTTTTTATTTTTTATTTGCATAATTTGCAATAGTAATATATTATTTCAAATAATTCTCCACTAGTTTACTTATTTTTTTTATTAACTATATACTTTCGTTGTTTACTTGTTTAATACTGATTTAAGAAATGTGATTTTGTCATTGTTTACTCTTCAGTCTACATATCTAGTGGCTCATGAATCTGATGATGATAATATTCTACGAACCCGAACTTACGACGTCAGTATCACGTAAGATGAGTTTCAAACTTACAGTGTAACTTTTCTTGATTGCCATTTTGTTCCTGAACAAACTGCTACTTGTAATATCAGAGAAGACTGGGTATCTTTTCCTGACATATCACACAAGTGCTAAGATTTTTCTGAACAAACTGTTGGAGGATATTTATTCCTGACATATTTGTACTTCTCCTATTTTCTTTGTTGTATATTGTTCTTTCTGTCAGATAGAAAGGACAACCTATTTTGTATTTGAAACAAACAGTCTTTAGACAATAATTTGAATAGTTCTATTTGACTTGTTTGCAGGTATGATAAATATTATCAAACACCTCGAGTATAGCTTACCGGGTATGATGAGGTTTGTTTTCCACAAGATCTTCTTTTAACTATATATATTCATTCACTTTTGTCGATCTATAAGCCTACGATGAACCTACCAGGACAACTACTGTTTGCTTATTTTAAGTAGTGGATATAAATGATTTGAATATCCCGAACTGGGGGCTCAGGGGGTGGGTTGATAACAGTTCCTTAATCTTTTTTTTATTTTTATACCTTGGAAACTTAGTTCACTGGTTTATGATCCCATATTTCCATCTTGCAGTCAATGATGATTTTACAACAAGAACTTGTCGTTGAAGATGTTAGTCAGGACCATGCTCGCAAAACGGTGAGATATGACATGAATTGTTTATGTGAAGGATATTTTATCAAAATTCAATACGATGTTTATTTTTGGATGAATCATTTTGAGGTATAGATCATAATTACATGCTTAAAGGCTAAAACTATTAAGCTTAATACTTCCTATGTTTTTAACCCCTCTATTTATCAATTTATAAACTTATGTTAATACGTTATTATTCTAAAATGAAATATATACAGGTAACAATTGAGGACCACCCTCACTTGCCTTGTAAGCATGCATCTATTCATCCATGTCGACATGGAGCAATGATGAAGAAAATCATTGTTGTTTTGATGTCACGTGGGGTTGAGCCAAAAGTTGACAAGTAAGCCCTTTCTGTCCAAGATATTATTGCTTTCATAGAAACGTAATTAAAATCTTTCCCATGGTGATATAAACTGGATTTTTCTTTTAATAAATCTAAAGCAACATTGTCTGTAATTGTTTACAACATCCATACAAATATTGTTTTCTCATTAGCTTCACAATTTTTTATTTATTGCTTATGTAATTACTGGCTTTCAGATGGTGGAATATTTGATTATGGAATCTGCCTAAAGATTGTTTGTAGCATATAGTCAAGCATGCATCTGTTTTTTGTTCAACAGTCATTCACCCCTTTCCTAGTTTCTGTGGTTAATTATATTATGTTCCTCGAGATAGGGGCAATTTTATATGCTTGAGATGCCATATTGAATTCCAACATGTATGCTTATGCCTGTTAATTTTACTTCAACCGCTCCGTACGACTTGAATTCCCATATATAATGACTTGTTTTTATTCAAATTCGTGAGTTATGTAAGCTTTCAACTAGAACTTGATATGGTACTTCTAGATATGGTCCCTCTTAGCAATGCCTGACTTAGTATAATCACATTTTATTCCTTGGAGTGGCATAACTAAATATAAGTAATGTATTTGTGTAGGTACATGTTCTTATTCTTGAAGTTTATGGCATCTGTAATTCCAACTATTGAGTATGATTACACAATGGACTTTGATCTTGGTAGCTCCAGGAACAACTGACTAAGGTAACTGATTTTTTTTTTATTTTTCTTAGTATCATAACATGAATTTTTTTCTTTCATTCTTATATTTTTTTTAGATGGAAGCAGCATATTCAAGTATAACTGGGGAATATACTCCATTGTTGATTTCTCATTGGATCCAACATTGAAACACTTAGTCCTTTTATCTTGTTTTGTTGGTTTGTTGCACATGTATTCATATTGCGAATAAATGTTGCTATTGTTGCCAAGTGTACATGTCATGTAAATTACAGCCACATTAGTGTGGTTTGGTTACTGTTTTTGTATATATATAGCTAACTCTATATCACTCTATAATGAAATATATGGCAGCCAATGCTTATCGTTACGTTCTCCCTAACTTCTATTTTAAAAAAATTATAGATTTCATTAAGATAACAAGAGTTACAATTAGGACCACTTGAGTCGGCAGTAATAGAAGAAATAAGATTTTCCAACAAAAATTAACCTAGAGAGAATGATAATGAAATAGAAGTCACTACTCACTTGTGTGTAAATTACTCTTAAAATGTGCGGCAAAACTTGTAGATGATTTTGCTTAGTCGCTTGTGCTCTTTATGCATAGGAACTTGAGTGTTAAACGGTTTTTAAAAGCGAGTCACTTCCTTAATGTTGAGCTTGTTAAGCTATTATGTACGTTTTTGTAGTGAAATGTTGATTAGATTTGGACTTATAGCTTGATAGTTATATGACATTCAAGTTGAGTTATGTGAAAGATCACCCTCAAATATAGGACTAGCGAATTTTAGAGTTTAATTTTGATGTACTTACAGTATAAAAAGTTTTATACTAAGTTTTACACTTTATACTATCATCTAATCACATTAGTATTTTTGAATCATTTACGCGGATAATGTAAAAGGTTGTTATATTTACTAATATAACGTTACGTAATTGGATGTATATGTAAAAAAAAAACTATCTTATACTCACACTAAATCAAAATTAAATTCTTTAGAAATTGCTAATATCCCTTACCAAAAAATAACGTTATGTAATTGGTAAGGGATATTAGCAATTTCTTAAGAAATCAATTTTGATTTAATGTGAGTATAAGACAGTTTTATTTTTATCTTTTACACGTACATCCAATTACGTAACGTTATATTAGTAAATATAACAACCTTTTACTTTATCCGCGTAAATGATACAAAAATACTAATGTGATTAGATGACAGTATAAAGTGTAAAACTTAGTATAAAACTTTTTACACTGTAAGTACATCAAAATTAAACTCTAAAATTCGCTAGTCCTATATTTGAGGGTGATCTTTCACATAACTCAACTTAAATGTCATATAATTATCAAGCTATAAGTCCAAATCTAATCAACATTTCACTACAAAAGCGTACATAATAGCTTAACAAGCTCAACATTAAGGAAGTGATTCGCTTTTAAAAACCATGTAAGGTGACACATTTTGATCTTCATTTAACACTCAATTTCCTATGCATAAAGAGCACAAGCGACTAAGCAAAATCATCTATAAGTTTCACCGCACATTTTAAGTGAGATTACACACAAGTGAGTAGTGACTTCTATTTGATTATCATTCTCTTTAGGTTAATTTTTGTTGGAAAATCTCATTTCTTCTATTATTACCGACTCAAGTGGTCATAATTGTAACTCTTGTTATCTTAATGAAATCTATGATTTTTTTTTTTAAAATAGAAGTTAGGGGGTACGTAACGATAAACATTGGCTGCCATATATTTCATTATAGAGTGACATAGAGTTAGCTATATATGTACAAAAACAATAACCAAACCACACTAATGTGGCCGTAATTTACATGACATGTACACTTGGCAACAACAGCAAGGTTGATTCGCAATCTGAATACATGTGCAACAAAACAAGATAAAAGGACTGAGTGTTTCTGCATTGGATCCAATGAAAAATTAACAATGGAGTATATTCCCCTGTTATACTTGAATATGCTGCTACCATCTAAAAAAAAGAATATAAGAATGAAAGAAAAAAACCATGTTATGATACTAAGGAAAATAAATAAAAATTAGTTACCTTAGTCAGTTGTTGATGGAGCTACCAAAATCAAAGTCCAATGTGTAATCATACTCAATAGTTGGAATTACAAAGGCCATAGACTTCAAGAATAAGAACAGGTACCTACACAAATACATTACTTATATTTAGTTATGCTACTCCAAGAAATAAAATGTGATTATACTAAGTCAAGCATTGCTAAGAGGGACCAGATCCAGAAGCGTCGTACCAAGTTCCAGTTGAAAGCTTACACAACTCACGAATATGAATAAAAACAAGTCATTATTTATGGGAATTCAAGTCGTACGGAGTGGTTGAAGTAAAATTAACAGGCATAAGCATACATGTTGGAATTCAATATGGCATCTCAAGCATATAAAGTTGCCCCTATCTCAAGGAACATAATATAATTAACCACAGAAACTAGGAAAGGGGTGAATGACTGTTGAACAAAAAATAGATGCATGCTTGACTATATGCTACAAACAATCTTTAGGCAGATTCCATAATCAAATATTCCATCACCTGAAAGCCAGTAATTACATAAGTAATAAATAAAAAATTGTGAAGCTAATGAGGAAACAATATTTGTATGGATGTTGTAAACAATTATAGACAATGTTGCTTTAGATTTATTAAAAGAAAAATCCAGTTTATATCACCATGTGGAAGATCTTAATTACATTTCTTGAAAGCAATAATATCTTGGAAAGAAATGGCTTACTTGTCAACTTCTGGCTCAACCCCACGTGACATCAAAACATCAATGATTTTCTTCATCACTGCTCCATGTCGACATGGATGAATAGATGCATGCTTACCAGGCAAGTGAGGGCGGTCCTCAATTGTTACCTATATATATTTCATTTTAGAACAATAACGTATTAACATAAGTTTATAAATTGATAAATAGAGGGGTTAAAAACATAGGAAGTATTAAGCTTAATAGTTTTAGCCTTTAAGCATGTAACTATGATCTATACCTCAAAATGATTCATCCAAAAATAAATATCGTATTGAATTTTGATAAAATATCCTTCACATAAACAATTCATGTCATATCTCACCGTTTTGTGAGCATGGTTCTGACTAACATCTTCAACGACAAGTTCTTGTCGTAAAATCATCCTTGACTGCAAGATGGAAAGATGGGATCATAAACCAGTGAACTAAGTTTCCAAGGTATAAAAATGAAAAAAGAATAAGGAACTGTTATCAACCCACCCCCTGAGCCCCCAGTTCGGGATATTAACATCATTTATATCCACTACTTAAAATAAGCAAACAGTAGTTGTCCTGGTAGGTTCATCGTAGGCTTATAGACCGACAAAAGTGAATGAATATATATAGTTAAAAGATCTTGTGAAAAACAAACCTCATCATACCCGGTAAGCCATACTCGAGGTGTTTGATAATATTTATCATACCTACAAATAAGTCAAATAGAACTATTCAAATTATTGTCTAAAGACTGTTTGTTTCAAATACAAAATAGGTAGTCCTTTCTATCTGACAGAAAGAACAAGATACAAGGAAAATAGGAGAAATACAAATATGTTAGAAATAAATATCCTCCAACAATTTGTTCAGGAAAATCTTAACACTTGTGTGATATGTCAGGAAAAGATACCCAATCTTCTCTAATATCACAAGTAGCAGTTTGTTCAGGAACAAATGGCAATCAAGAAAAGTTACACTGTAAGTTTGAAACTCATCTTACGTGATACTGATGTCGTAAGTTCGGGTTCGTAGAATATTATCATCATCAGATTCATGAGCCACTAGATATGTAGACTAAAGAGTAAACAATGACAAAATCACATTTCTTAAATCAGTACTAAACAAGTAAACAACGAAAATATATAGTTAATAAAAAATAAGTAAACTAGTGGAGAATTATTTGAAACAATATATTACTATTACAAATTATGCAAATAAAAAATAAAAAGTATTAAAATAAAAAATTGAGTTAGAGCTCACATTCAGGTTGTAATTGCCTACATCCTACCTATCATTTTAATTCCAACAAATATTGCAAAGACAGACCAGCCTGAAAAGACTCTTACAACAAGCATAGTATGAGAATACATCTGCATATGACAGTCGATACACATTTCTGTTCTCTTTCATGTGATTCAATAAAACTTCACTTTTTAGTCCAAATACAGTTGTATAACAGTTAAGAAACAACAATCTAGCTTCCTAGAAAGTGATACCCAACTTACAGGGTCTGTAACAATGTTATCAGTTTCTTCAAACTCAGCTATATCCGAAATATCGTCTTCCTCATCACCTCTCATGTAGGATGAAATTTGCTTAATAGGTTCCTTTTTGCTGATTTCTAGCTTTCCATGGAAGGTAAATCCTCTTTCTCGTTGGATTTGGTTTCTTGAAAGAAAGAAATAAAAAGTAATAAAGGTGTAAGGTATAAGCTTCAGGGAATGGGATTAGAACAAAATCACAATATACTGATATAGAATAGAAGCTCTTGTTTTGTTACTCCCACAAGTTTGGGAGTTATGCTAGTCGTGTATAAAAAGGTATTATAAACACATGCATAACTCATGCTCATAACCATAGGATGGATTTTATTTCAATTTCAATGGTAATTATTTCAATTCTGGTTAGTAGCTTAAAAATTTATTTAAAATTTTGGAGATTTTAATATTTTGCAGATAAATCCTTAGGTCTTTGTAGGTTGGAGGTGAGCTAGCCACACTGGACTCAAGGGAAAAAAAGTTACTTGTCTACCAGGACATTTGCTGGTATGCCACTCACAAGTGGGAAGAACTTAATTCAAGTATGGAAAGCCCCTCAAGGATTTTTTTTTTTATTGTGGTTGTGGTGGGTGGAGGGTGAGGGGGAGGGGTGCAGTTCCAAGGTAGAAAACGAATTATTAAAGGAATTGATTGGCCAACCCAATATGCTTATGTGAGTATGTCAATGGAGCAACTTGATCATTCATTCTCTTTTTCGTCAAAAGGAGTAGTAGAATTAGGGAATTCAACGAAACATAGAAACGACATCTGGTCTCAACAATGAGCACAGATCGAAACATAGATGACGAGGGTGGAAAAAATTGGTAAGAGTCTGTTTTAGGGAAAGAAAGGTGGAAGTTTATGATTAGATGGGGGTTGTGGCACGCCCAGAAGCTCGACATGAGAGTCTGACGTTGACACCGATCTGTGATGCTGTTGCCTCACTACTTGCATTTAATGAACATAATACTAACTAACTTTGGAAAAAGCCTATATTTGTAAAAAACCAATACTACAAAACCATTATTGCACTAAGATTGTGGGGGTCATTTTAAGCAGTGGACTAACCTAACCCTAAGCTTGTGTAAGGCAATGTAACACAACCCTAGAATAATGCCTCCAGCAACATACATACCTTTAGATTTTCCATGAGTTGCTAGCCATTTATCATTTTCTTCATCATCAAGTAGAACTTCTCCTCCATCCGCTTCATATTCTTCTTTAACAGATGCAGCTCTTCGCAAACACGACACTGTCAAGTGTTAAGCAACTTCGTAAACCAACATTAATGAGGACAGCCATAGATAACAAATTCAAGAGAAACCTCAGGAAAATACAGGTATCATAACTTTCTAGCTTTAAGGACAGAAAGATCAACATAATACAGTTCAAACTAGACTGAAGATAACAAGAACAAAGAAGATGTATGACATACAAATACATCCCAAGCTCGACTCTTACCATTCCTAGTAATTAAGAATTGTTTATCTGCTGGCAAATATGGCTTCCTTTTGCTTGGCTCACCTGATTCCCTATTATGCAATGGAAAAACAAAACATTCAAATTTATTAGGGCACAAAAAGAAGGACCTCTTAATTTTGAGCTTTAGCAATTGCCATAACACAAATTAATGAAAATTTCCAATGCTTGCTATTAGTTAATATACGTACATGATTCAAATCATCCCGAAAAGTCCCATATGACCCCAAACCCTTTGTTACAAGGACCAAAGCTATATAACTTGATCAAAACCCTTCTGAGAGGTAAAATTTTGAGGCTTGAAAGAAGATTAAAAAATATAAATATTTTGGAAATAACGAATAGCCATTAGAGGAACGGAAACATCGTGTAACGGGGACCCTAATTAAGAAAGATGAAATCTTTGGGATGAAAAAAAAAGAAAGGGGAAAAATTTACCAGGACCAAGTGGGGCATTTGGCAACGAGATTGTCGCCGGCGGTGACGAACTCGGAGACACTGAGAACTCCTTTCTCTTTGAAGGCTGAGACGGTTCGAGTGCTCGTGATCCTCTCTACTGTGCCCTTGAAAGCTTCGTGAATCTTCTGAAACAGAACCATCCTTTTCTCTTCTGAAAAAATTGAATGCAGAAATGTAGACTTAGATTGCAAACTGCAAAGGAGGAAGAGGAATTGGATTATACGAATGAGAGAAAAAGTTTTGGACTTCCTCTCTCAATTTTTTTCTTTTTTTTTCCTTTTTCGTTTTTTGCTTGTAAACACGATCACCTTGTCAATAAAAACAATAACTATTGGGGTTTGCGGATTTGCATTACTTGCTGTTTTTTCACATTTTTAAACTAAAATAAATAATTAATTGTTCCTTTCTCTACATCAATATTTTCATATGTTTTTTTCTTTTTTTTTTTTTGAATTAGCGAGCTCAACATAATAAAGTGGAGCGATAAAGTCTCAAACAAAGTTTAAAACACTAATATCCAACAAAAAACCTGAAAACAATCCCTAGTGTTATCTCTGGCATTGTCATTAACAACAAAAGGGATCCAAACTACATTCTCTGTAACTGGTCAAGATTTTGTGAAACACCTCTTCCATTTCGACTTCCTTGTTATTAAAGATCCGCTCGTTCTTCTCTAGCTAAACATTTCAAATAATTGCAAAGAAACATATGAGCCACTTGTTTCGCTCCTCCTTCCTCCTGACGACTCCTGTCCAACTCTCGAAATGTTATTTCAGTGAACATGGAATAGACCACAGCCTCCCAAAGTCAGATAGCCATTCACACCACTGCTGAATTTTGAGTCCTCAACTATAATTAGGCAGTGATCTGACAAACCTCTCATTCCACCTTTTAATCGAGTTTCTGGAAACTTCTCAAGCCAATCTACACTCAATAGATCACTCTATTAATACGACTGCAGGAGCAACCTCTAAACCATGTATATTTTCGATCATTCAACGGTAAGTCCACTAACTACATATCTTGAATCCAATCCTTGAACTCTTCTGCCGACACTATTAACCTGTCCTGACCTTTTCTCTCTTCAACCTGTATAACCTCATTAAAGTCTCCCATGAAGCACATCAGACCTTGACATAACCCAGCTATAAAGCTCAGTTCATCCCACACAACCATTTTCTCAATCCTAATAAGAGCACCATATACTAAACAAAACGCACAATTGAACTCATTTTTTAAAAGCACTCCTTCAACACATAACCATCTCTCCCTTTTGTAACACTAATTCATTTTAAACATGATGTCATCCTACATTGATAACAGACTCCCAGATGTGCCTTCCGACCCTACTCACTCCCACCCTACAGTATCACTCCCCAAATACGTACTATATCAAACTTAGTTACAAATTGCATCTTAGTTTCAACCAAACCTAGCATATTCACTTTTTGTTTCTTTTTTAATTCTTTCACCATACTTAATTCTCTAACACCCCGTAACCCCCTAATATTCTAAGAGCTAAAAATCATTTTAATACTATTTTATACACCTTTTTGAGATTCTTGGGTCTGCATCTTCGTGCCTTTTCTTTCTGCTTCATTAATCTCCTCTTTTGAGCTAATGTTTCATTCTGTTCTTGAAGAATTGCCATGATATCATATTTGTCGTTGTACTGCACGGCTCCTGATTCAATAGCCAACTCCCAAGTCCTCCTTTTTCCAGCATCTGTTCCTCCCGTTCCAACGCGTTTCCATCACTATTTCCCGGCATTCCAACGCCAATGTCCACCACAATCCCAGTCTCGATTCTGCCTCCATCAATCCCTGCATCATTCAAGATCGGGCAGCCTCCAAGTGCGTCTTCTCCACCTCTAATCAGACCATCTTGGGAGCTCGCGACACTTTTTCCACGAACGAAATACCTCACCACCGTTTCCTCGTCAAGCCCACCATCCATTGAAGAGCGTAGCCCCGTCATTGCCAGCGATGAGTGGTACCCAGGCGATGATACTGGTTCCATAGGGGGCGTCCCAACGGTTGTCACTCGCGAGAAGCATTCACCGCTGCAGGCCCGACGGCATCCTCACCTTCACTAACCCGTCGCTGCTCGCCGGCTTGGAGCTCTGCCTTCAGCTTTCCCATGCTGCGTGGATCAGGTGCACCGTCCAGAAGAGAGATCTCCCCTTCAAAATGTTGTTGAACCGCAGCGCATGACACATGATTTGGAGCGGCTACAACACGGTCCACCCTTGCCTGACCCGAACTCACGAGCCCACCTCCTCCAGCAGCATCATCGTGAGCTGGGCTTCCAAGTAAGGAAATGAGGCCCAAGCTCTCTCCTTTGGCACAAGTATTACAAAAATCATTATTGGGCCTTCTAAGAAGCCTGTTTTGGGTTTCTTTTTTCCTCCAAAAATGCCTTTTCTTCAACCTACCGTTCTCATAATTACAACTAACTGTTTTTTCTGATTCAGCATCATTAATAATCAAATCATTATATCCCATAAAATCATCACTTTTCTCTAAATTAGAATCATCAGTGTCTCTTGCTGCACGAATTTGAATTGAATTGCAATTACTCCATTCATTCAAAATATTCTCTGGAATTACTACTCTGTCTTTCTCCGTTTCTTCCTCTCTTGGCACCGCCATCACCAACTCAACCACTGGATCTCTGCTTTCCACCGGTACTATGGCGCTTGAATTGCTTTCAACCACCTCTGCAAGCTTGCACTCTATTCCATAACTCTCATGATCAACCTCTTTAACCAGGACATCAAATCCGCTAGTCCCAATTGTGACGTGAATCCACTCGTTGATGATGTCCATGATACAGGTATCAAGTTGCACCCGTTTCATGCTGAATGAGAGGTATGATTCCGTGGCTTTGTCACACCCGACAACTTATCTCCATTAGCTTCCTATTATCTTGAATGTTTCTGCTGACCACATTTGCAAAGGAACACCAAAGCACTCTAACCATAGCCTTCGAGTTTCACTGCGCTCCTCCTCATCCCATCTCCATACACTTTGAAAAAATTGCAACAGGTTGTTCATTTTGAACGTGTCAGCTTCTTTTGCATTCAAGACACTATCAAAAGTCAAGAGTGCTTTGTACGCTCCTAGTTCTCGCACTTGCACAACTTGAGGCAAATTCTTCGCAATCATGCACTTTAAAGAAGTAAATTCAATAGCCTTTGTCGTCCGCTATTAGACTCCTCTGTAACCAGTCTGGATTCACTTTTGCCACCGAAATTTTCCTCTTCTTCGTCCACCCATTACCATGTGGATCTTCTTTTTTTCCATTGTCCCTCTTCTCTTTCACATTTTTCTCTGGAACCCTTCGGCTTTCCTCTTGTTGAGGTTGAAGCTTAACAATATTCTGAGCGTCACCCGCCTCATGATCTCTCTTCCTGCTCTTTACTTCATTCGTACGTTGATACCTAACTTCTCCTACTGAAACAACCTTCTCTCGTAATCTCATTCTATTCATCTCCGCAATAGCCTTCATATCGCCACCCTTCGTTGTAGACCGAACGAACGCAAAAACGTATGTATTTCCATTTTTTGTTTTCGTGAGAGATAGATGTCATTTATACGTCTAGTCCAGTTGAACAAGTGGTATAACTCCCTCTTTGATATATCTTCAGGAAGATGATCTACAAAAATAGAGAATGATTCCTTTTTCAAACGACAATACTCTTCTCGATTTCAAACCCTCGTATCTCTACTAAATTGTCTAGTTCTACCCCTCCCGGTGTTTTCCACTCCTCTCGCTCTCTCACCATAGTCGCTCTCACCCTTGTTCTTCATATTTTTTTTTCTAAATTATTACTTTATTAGTAAACAAAGCGAGAGTGAGTTTTTTTCAACCGAGAGTCAGCTTTTTTCTAAAAAATTACGGGTAAATTGCAGTGATCATTTTACTTTTTAAAAGAAACCCAAATCACACGTTTTCACATGTTGTATTCATATTATTATGTGTAAATTATCACCTTAACATTAGGGCTTAAAATATTTTAATAAAGAATTCTCATCAAGTATTCAACAACGAAAACTCAAAATTCAAAAACAAATCCTTTAAATAAAGCATGTAACTCAATTTAATTTTTGTTCCTTGTTTTGAGATTTTTTTTTAAGAAATTTTGTTAGCACATGCCTGTAAATAATATAATAGATTTTTTTGTATAAATATATTATATATATGTTAAAACTTTATCAAGTATTTTTAGAATATCTGTTAATAATATTTTTTTTGGAATATAAATAGCATAAGTTATATTTAAGATTTGACAAAATTATACTTATCATTTTAAGTCAGTATTGCATTTGCATCCAATTCTATTTATGGTTTAATCTTGATTAAATAGTGTAATAAAATATTTTAACATTAATTAAAATTGACACAAATATTATGAATTAAAAAAATTGAAAGAACTTAATTAATACATTAATTCACATTTTTATTTTTCATTGTCACTGTCATTTATCACTATTTATAAAAGTATGGTAATTATTATTAAAGTTATTGAGCCTATTTTTCCTACAACGACAAATTATGATAGTATTGTACTGATACATTTAAAATATAGACAAATAATAATTAGCTATGTAAAATTTATTTTTTACATTAATATTTATTTATTTTTTAAAATATATATTAATATCAGCACTTTTATTATAACACCCTTTTAATTAAATAAAAAAAAATATTTATTTTATTTAATTTTAATAAAAATCTTAAACATTTTCTCTTTATTCGATTAGATAAAAATATTCTTTTAAATTAATCAAATTTTAAAATTTAACTCATCCTAATTTTATATTTTCAAGCCAATGAGTAATAGCTCAAATGGCATAATCTCCCCATACTCAATTAAGAGGTTGCGGGTTCGAATAATTTATATTTTCTCCTATCTTTGATTAAAAAAAAAAAAATTATATTTTCAAATAATTTAAATAACAAAACAAAAATATATCTAAAAAACAAAAAAAAAAATAAAAAATTCCTTCTGAAATCTGGTTTCAGAAAGACAGAAACCCACTTCATCTTCTCAAGTTCCTCCCTCCTGTTCGTATCTCTCTCTCCCCCTGGAGCTCGGGCTCTCTCATCTTTCTCACCGTGGCGTCGCCGTTGCTCTCTGTCTCGTCATCGTCTTGCACATAGTCGGGCGCCTTCGTTGCGCTCTTCGTCGCCGGCGGCAGAAGCAGCAGGTCTTGGGACTCGTCGTCTTCTTGCTTCGAGTCTCGCCGTCAGCCTCCTTCGCGCAATCAGAAGCTGTTTCATGATTTGGTGAGTTCTAACAAAGGTAGGATTTTATTGTTCCAAGCTAGTTGAAACTTGAAACCGTGACGCTGATGTTTTCTCCCCTTTCCATTGGAATCATCGAAACCAAAGCCACACACTGTTAAAACCAGTGTTCCTCCTTCGTAGTTTCCATCATTCATTGCAAGCTTTTCTCCATTTCCTCGCACACCATTCTCCATTCCTTCTTCGACCTCATCGCCACAAAGAATCCTTATATTCTCGCTCTCCCACTTCGCTAGATCACACTGTCATTTGAGCTCAGCAGCTAAAAAAAATCGGTTTTTGATTTGTGGGGTTTGTTCAAAATGGCATCTTTCACCATCCCTTGTCCCAAGTGTCTCTCTTTTTCACGTTTGGGATTGAACTCTCAGACCACACAATGGAACATGCACGTAGCTGGGTTGGGATTGAAGAAATCCCAGTCATTCGGATCTTTGGTTTATGATTCAAACTCAATTGGGATTCAGGTGTGTGTGATTTGTTCTGATTCCAAATGTGATTGTTTTTTTTTGTTCCTTTGTCGTGCCTGGTTTATGTAGATTACATGTTTGAGATTTTGATTCTATGATTTTGAAGCTGAAAATGTCGTTCAATTTTGATTATATTCTATTACCTTCAATTTCGATAGTGAAGGTTTGAAGCCTTGATTTGAAGGTAAGAAGAGATAGTTTTCAAGTTTATTGGCTGAATTAAGCAATTTGGGTGCCGTGCAGTTAACTTGTTTCTTTTTTAGCATTTATCAGTTGTTAATTATTGTCTATGTTCTCATTTTAGCAATTCTATTGTGTTTGGCATAAATTAGTGTGACTCATTATCAGTGTCTTTTCCACATTGAGACTCCTATACTTTTGGAATTTAAAAAAGGTAACTAACTTTTCTTTGACATAAAAGGTTAAAGGGTGAAGCTTTTAACTTATTTTATAAGATCCTTTAAATCAGGTGTCTGAATGTTCATGAAGGAATAGGAATATCAATATAGCTATTTTATTTTGACATCATAATTTATTGCTAAGCATAAAAGGCTTACTCTCACATTTGGAAACTGTAGACATAAAGAATAACAAAAATATGTAATGCGAGCATTGAACGTGACAATGGAAGAAGTATGTGATGCACTTTATGAAGGTGATTTTCTTGGTCCTTCAATTTTTTGTAAGAAACTGTTGATAATTGTGATAGTAATATTAGATTTTGTAGGGAACACAAGTTACACAAAACTTTGCATGGTCACACTGCTGCCCTAAAACATTATAGACAACCAGTATCATGTTGATTATTTGAATCTAGCACCATTTTGCTGCACGTGGGGACCATGGATTGTGGTAGTGCTGTTGTTAGGTTTGATTATTGTTCTGAAATTATTTGATTTATGCTATCATGGTTGAGTATGGAGGAGCATAGATTGTGGTAGTCTTTGTTAGTGTACAGACAACTGTTTTCTGAACAAGTTAATTGATCACTTTTTGAAGCTTGCTTGGTAAATCATGATGAAATCTGTTTATCATATAGAAATGTTCACTTGTCTCTGCTTCCACTTGTATAATAGCTTTGAAATTTGTCTTTGGTTTGTTAGGAAATGAGTTGCCTGCTGAGTTCCTCCAAACCTTGCTGAAGATGGCACCGACGACTGATGAACAACTTAAGCTTAGACTTTTTACTGGTGAGCTATCTCAACTTGGCCCTGCTGATCAGTTCTTGAAAGCAATGGTTGACATGCCATTTGCTTTTAAGCGAATGGAAGCACTTCTTTTCATGAGTACACTTAAAGAGGAGCTCAATTCTACTATCGAGTCTTTTGCAGTTCTAGAGGTACAATATCTAAATCATGATCATGGCATTAAAATTTTGTAGTTTTGAAGTGTTTGATTATCCCAAATAAGATGATAAACTGATTTGAGAGAGAATATCACCCCAATAAACATGATACATTGTTATATTGTAGAACACTATGGTGCTGTTTAGTTCATGTAGCAAACTCCACCGAGTGAGACATGGTTTAGTTGTTAAGGTCGTTGTGTTGTATCATCAAGATATATCATTCTGTCAATCTTAGGCTGGCAAAAGTAACAGAAGATCTCAAAGCAGTCTACAGATGCACAATCTCAGCATGCACCAAGATCCGACACTGAATGTGAACTTCCTCGGGAGGATAGTGCTGGCTATTCCTTGACTGCAAAGCATGCATTACTGGATGGAGAGGAGAACCTGAAGAAGGTTGATAGCTTCTCAAGGTGAATTACTAAAGAACTTGCAGAGGTGGATGAGAGCAGTAACTCTTGAGGACATTGTTGAGAGATGGTTTTGTGGTTTAGATTGTCTGGCCGAGATACATGGTGGAGCTGGTTCTATCCACCGATGAAGAACATGAATGGCTGCTATTGCCTTTATAGAGTAGGACTTGACCCACTTTGATGTGACTCTTAAACAAACCCACTTAGCGGTATGTATAAGCTCTTCTGTTTTATTTATTCCATATGTACCCAAATAGTTTGTGCAATAACAAATTACAATTTATTTTTTCGCTGCCTTGTTATATTGCCCTTAAACCAGACCATTTAGGGAGAAGGGGATGATTTTAATCTCTCAGGAAATGCCTCTTTAGTCTTTATTATTAATTATTATTTATATTATCGTTCAGACAAGCATGGCGCGTATTGGAAAATAATACTCTTATTCTTTTGTCTTGTGCTCTAAATATCAAAGACAAATAACGTTTTCTTGAAAATAGATCTCAATTTTTATTCCAATTGATGTTAAATATTATCTTCCATCATACAATTTCTTTGGTTTCTTCTTAGCAGCATCAAATTAAGATTTATTTCTCGCTTTTCTATTAAAGGTCAGTTTCAAAACTTGACAATTGCTCATCAGAATCAGAAAAACCTCGAGATATTGTTCATGTTTAATGCGAGTAATTAACCAAAAGCAATCCATCCTTGATGCAAAGGTACTTTTTCTTCGAATTGCAGTAAATGCAAAACAAAATCGAGTATGAGTAAATGTACATCCGAAAGTTTTTCCATTTGCTGGAGAACAAACACAAGAAGCCTACTCAAACTGGCTCTGACCTACTGCAGAATCAATTTTTGTGATGTACACATTTGGCGGCGGACAAAACAAAAGAGAACACTAAAATCGATTTCATAAATAAAGGAAACTGCCAAATGGTTATCTACTTCATCAATGATATACCAATATACATTGACCCAATTCACATTTTCTTTTTGCTGCCTTTCTTCTTTAGTTTCAAGCTCTTCATGGACAACACACCAGAAGCGCTCTTACCTTCATACCTTTTGGTCATCTTTACAACACTTGACATACCCTTTCTCGCTGCAGCACGCTGCTGTGGTCGGCGACTCATCATTTTTCTATCAAGTGGCCAGTATGCGTATGGTTCGAGCTTGTCTTTCCTCTTCACATCTCCCCTGGCTTTCTTGCTAGCATATTCCTTCCCCGTGTAAGCCCACCCGGAGTCTGATGTTTTCCTTCGCTTCTGGGCTTTAGTCCCAGACTTCCCAGACAAGTGACTATAAGGCTTGCTCCTAGCATCGTACTCAGGTTCGGCAGGCTTTTCCTTCCTCTGTTTCCCTTCCTCGCGGATAATTAAACGTCCATGGGGATCTAGCTCCATCTCATCATCTTCGGACCTTGATTTTCTTGAGATGCTCAGATGATCTCAGAGCAGACCATGTTTTCCTGCGATCAAGCAGATCAAGCGGTTCATCATCTGATTCGTCAGACAAGTGCTCAGACAAATTCTTTTTTGGCCTGATGTTGGACCTACAGAAACAACCAACAATTGGGAACACTCCATTTTTAAGTTCCAATACAAACCAAAGTACATTTTGCAGTATTGAAGTTATCTCTTACAAAATGTTTGATCTATGCCAATTTACTCATTACATATTAAAAATAATAACAAAATCAGCAAAAGAATCCAGCCAGTAATAAGAATGGGCAAGTCAGAAGATACATCTTACCTCACTGAAGTTGCTTCGGATCTGCCCCTTCCAGAGATTGTCTTGGCATTTAGATAGTCCACATCACTCCCACCACTTTCTTCATCAAAATCTGAAAAGATTTTTGTATGATTCTACATACTTTGCCTGAAAATAAGCTTACATATATTTGTCAGTGCATAAAAGAATCGTGCATAATAACAAAAATCACAGCTTCAATGCCATATTAATGCACAAACATGTTTTAAAATGGCATTTGGTGCACCATACTGGATGTAGCTTTTCTAGCTAGTCACTAAAGTAACATTCACTTTGCTTTCATATATGCAACAATCATATACACTTGCAAAACAATACTACATCAAATGTGAAATTGGGTAGAAATTCAAGAGTCACAAACATAGATTTCTGGTGCTGAAACTATTTTCTCTGTCCCTAATAATGCAACCAAATACTTTGACCGTTACCCGGACTTGGTTGCTTTGGAGAAATGTGATTTAGTTTCCTCAGATTTAGCACCCCATTTTCTCTCTTTCCGTTCCTGGATCTGTTAGGAAATTGATTGAAAATCTCAGAAAAACTCTTCCAAAGGAAGGAAAAAAATACACTATAATGCTTGTCCAAATTACCTTGCGTATGTTGGTAAGAAGTTTCATATGTTCTTCGGGTATGACATCTTTAACAGCACCCTGTCCACACTTTGTGACAAGCATTCCCAAGAGAAGTTTAACCTGCAAAGAATTTGAATGTGTTAGCACTTGGCAGTTTACAGCATGAACAAGCACCATTATCCACAAAACAACAGTCATCCATTCATGAAGAAGATTTGCATGTCTGAACTTCTCGGAGGCGACACGCTAAACCAGCTTTTACCATTGAGGAGGCAAGAGACAGAGAGATTCTTGAGGTTATTGCTTAAGAGAGGGATGGCTGGTGAGGCTGTTGATGTTGGAGGAGAACTCTTGAAGCTTTCGAATAACGTTATCTCGAGGATGATCATGAGCAAGACCCATATGGAAAATGATGGTGAGGCTGAGGAGGTACGGAAGCTGGTGCAGGACACGGCAGAACTTACCGGGAAGTTTAATGCTTCGGATTTCATTTGGTTCCTCAAGAACTGGGACTTGCAAGGTATCAGAAAAAGGGTTGAGGAGATTCGGAACAGGTTTGATTCCTTGATGGAGAGAGTGATCAAGGAACATCAAGAGGAAAGGATGAAGAGGAAGAAGGAAGGAGAAGATGGTGAAATCAAAGACCTACTTGATATATTATTGGACATACATGAAGATGATAACTCTGAGATACATTTGACTAAAGAGAACATCAAGGCCTTCATCTTGGTAAGTTTCAGATTCGTATATATATATATATATATATATCTAGAAGCATTAATTTTTAAACTTAACAATTTCATTTTCATCAATATTGCAGGACATATTTATAGCAGGAACAGACACTTCAGCATTAACTATAGAATGGGGTCTAGCTGAGTTGATAAATCATCCTCAAGTGATGGAGAGGGCAAGACAAGAGATTAAAACTGTGGTTGGAAATAATAGGATAGCAGAAGAATCAGACATTGTCAACCTTCCTTATCTTCAAGCAATACTCAAAGAAACACTGAGAATTCACCCAACAGGTCCAATGAAAGTTAGAGAGTTTGTTATAGCCTTTAGTCTCATTGACCACAACGGAAATAGAAGGCCATCTGCATGTCCACACACATAAGATCTCAAGCAATAACGTCAATTTGGGAAAAATATTCAGAATCAGTCTCCAAAAATTACTACAGCTGTAAATATGATCCAAAAGCAATAACATGAAATCAGTGATCCAAGTAAATATTAGAATCATCGATCAACAAGGGGATTATTCAAATCAACTACAAAGTTCTGTGCCATCATCTTGGTATTGGATATAGACAGAGGATTTGGGTTGAAATTCAGACGAGGGTTGAAATTTGGAAGGATTTGGTTTTGAAACTAAGAGAAACTAAGTTACTAAGGCACTTCGGAAAAAAAATTAAGAAAAACAGAGAATTGAAAAAGAGAGTGAAAGCATACTTTCTCTTCTTCCTCCAAACTACAAACCTTCTTCTTTCCACCAGTGGTGCGCCTCTTGTGCAAAGAATTTCTAGAAATACCTGAAACACAACAAACAAACAAACGCATTAGATACGGTATTGCAATTGAATTCTGTGAAAGCATCAAAAAATTTGGCAGGTGCCGTGGAAGCTCCACTGGGAAAGGGCTTCTTCTTCTTCTTCCTCTTTTCCAAAAGATAATTTGTTTCTTCTTCAAGATCAAGTTCTTCTGAATTTTTTTTTGTTCTTTAGATGTGCTCTTTTACTTTTTTTATATGAATGAACATCAGAAATTAGGATTTATGGAGGAGTATAAATATGATTGATAGTACATAAATATGGTTGATTTTTGAAGGTTCTACTTTTATGCCGTCTGTCATTTTAGCAAGCTCTGTGAAGTTGCTCCGTGAAATCCAAAGAACTCCCAGTTTAGGTCGTCATTTCCACTAGGCAAGTTCTTAGTTGCATGCAATTGGATTTATCCTTCTTTCTTCTTTAAGATTTTTCTTCATTTTTCGACCACGCACCGTTGAATGAATACCTTCAGTGTAGTGTTTTTGAGAAATCTCCACCTTTTATTATGCTGTCCTGTTTTTGGACATCTTTGTATTTCATTTTTTAATAATTAATGAAATATAACCTATTATCTTTGAAAAAAAATTAATCAGATGTTATTTTATTTTTAAATTATTTAAATTTATAAATATAAATTGACTCAATTTTTAAATTTAATTAATTTAAAAAGATATATTTTATCCAACATAAAAAAAGATATTTAGATTTTTTAATAAAATTAAATAAAAATTATTTTTTAATTTTTATTTAATTAAAAAAATATTATAATAAAAATAATAATTTAATATATATTTTAAAAAAATAAATATTAATATATAAAAAATAAATTTCATATAATTAATTATTATTTATCTATATTTTGAATATATCAGTTGGTATAAATTTATCGTCGTATCGAAACAAACACACTTTCTTTAATGCATGATACTAAGCAAAATCATCAATTTGGAAACTTTAGTTTTGCATAATCAAAAATTCAAAAAGAACATTAAAATCCTGTTCTGGTCAAAGGATTTTGCTTTCCTCTCTTGTTTTTTTTTTTTTTTTCTTTTTGGTACATGGTTTTAGTTTACTTTTAGGATATTGAGGAGAAGTAATATTTACCTAAAAGCCCATATTTTTCAGTCTCAGTTACACATGTTTATTATAGGCCTAACCTAACTCACTGCATTAAACGATGTTGTGACTTGTGTCGGAAAAAAATAGTGTTGCGACTCATTTAAAAAAAAAACAGATGTTGTGATTTAGGCTTAGTACACTTTTTATCCAAAACATTATGGGCCAAATTAATATTTGTGACTGCTTATAAAAAATTTTGGGCCAAAGAGACATCTTAGACCCAAATAAATATTTTTTACCAGTTCACGTCAAAAGTTATTTTTTAAGAAATTATTTTTCAATTTAACCGAAAAAACAATAAAATTATTTTCCTATTGTGGCAAAAGATAAATTTCCCATGCACCTTTCTTTTCTTTTTTTCATCTTTTGTATTTTTTAAAATATGAAGTATTGGATATATGAAGATAGTTTCAATGCACAATTAAAATATTTTTTTAGAGAGATATTTGTCTTCACACTTAATTATTGTAAAGTTTGATGACAATACTCTTTTAAAATATAATAAAACTAATAAATTTATTAATTAACAATAATAAAAATTTTTAACTTTCTTAAACAAAAAAATTAAAAGTACACTTTTTATTTATTTATTTTTTGCTAGATTCACCAATAGAAGATTAGTATCTGAACTCTATCCACTCAACCCGTGGTGAAACTTGAAACAAAATTTTGGGGGGACCAGATAGAGGATAATTGTCAAGATGCTTTTAATATAGATCCCATTTAAATTCGTCTAATTTTATCTCTCTGGTTTAGGTGATATTGTCAAATTTAAAGCCGTTTTTCAGGGTCTCGTTCCAAAAAATTAAGGTCAAACTCATCAGATGTAACTTTTTGAACTTTTAAAGGTTGTATTTCACTTTTTTCGTGATTCATTAAAGTGGAAGAACTATCTACAGGTGTTGATATTATAAAAGTTATATGTTTTCCTTCTTAAATATTAACCTTCCTCTTAAAAAATGTATCAATTCTTTAATTTTTCATTATTATTTTATATAAAATTTGAATATATATCTTATAAAATATGTAAAGAAGAAGTTAGAAGGACAAATATTAAAATTTATAATTTTTATTGAATTTTTTTTAGCAATTTATACAAATACAATAATATTAATACTTATTGATTCTATTATTTTTTATCATATAAAAAATTAAATTAAATAAACAGTAAAATATAAAATAATATTAAATTAATTAAATAAAAAATATCTAATTTTTTATATTTAAACTTAAAGATAGAGGGAGTGTTGCTTATTGAATTTATTGGATACTTTAAGTCATAGTAAAATATTTAAGTCAATTGAACTATTTTTTATCTTTTAAAAAAGTACCACTAATTTTTTTATAAAAAATTTGGGGGGTCATAGCCCCCCTTGTCTGAACTAAGCTCTGTCCCTTATTGGGATTCCCGTTCTAAGGAGCTACCGAACAACTTCGCTGGAGTACAGCTTCAGGGTGTTATGTGTGATTTAGGCTGGGTTTTGGTAAAATTTTTTGAATTTTATTTTGTGTTGGTTAAATTAAAAAACTCAAGTGTTTAAGTTTGTGGCTCTTAAAATTTAGGGATGCTTTTTAAAGTATTTAAGAAAAAACTTTTTAAAGTTGGCTTATGCTTATTAAAATTAAAAAAAAATCTAATACAATAAATATTCAAAATTACCATTATTAATTATTAACACCAGATTTTATTTATTTTCTCACACATATTTTTTACCATTATAGTGCCATTAAAATCCTCATATATTTCTAATTTTTTAACCTAATCTTCACAAATTCTAACACAATCTTCATATATTTTTTATTTTTTAACCTAATCTTCACAATTTCAACACAAATACATCTCTATCACGTATTAGGTATGAACTTCTATCTATTTATATTATTTTTGTGTGTTGTTTTTGTATTTTTTAGTAAATTTTGTTTTTTTTTTTTGTTCTTTAAAATGTGAAGAAGGAGACCTAGTTTATTAAAACCAATCATAAAATTTTTCTATACCAACTTTATAAACATCAGTCAAAATTATAATAACAATATGTATGTGTAAATGTAGATATGTAATTTTATTTATATAAAAAATTTATTTATTATGTCTATGTTTATTATGAATTGTTTATTTTATAATTATTTTATTTTAAAATATTATATAAAATTTTAAAAAATTAAAAAAAAAGATTATTCTTCGTTATAAATATGTTTATTATAGTTTTTTTAATTTTTAAGAGTTAATTTTATTAAATACAATTATAGTATTTATACTTATTAAAAATTATTTTTAACGTGAAAATAAAGTATTATAACTTTTAAAAAACTGACATAAGCTATTTTCGAAAAGTAACCGATCGAAAAGAATTGGAGCATCAATCACTGTTATATAGTAATGTTCTTTATGTTTTGTGGTTTATTTTGAAATCCCGAGGAAGGGTTCCTTACAATTTGAATTTCTCCAAAGAAATTGGATATTACAGAATAGTTAAAAAAAAAAAAGCTTCATGAGAATTCGAAAGATTATCCGAACGGGTACGTGGGTTGGATTATAGGATGGGGGCATAACTCAAGACCCAAAATAAAAATAATGGAGTGTACAAGAAAGGAGAAAAAAAAAATTACTCTTCAGTATTTCACAGTTTCAACAAATTTATCCTCGAGTTACTTGACTTGTCTTTATTAGGGAGTCAAATGACAATTCCTTCCGTCAACTCCTGTCATGGGTGAAATTCACATTAGTTTCTCAGCTTGTGAATAGTTGTGACTTTTTCAATGAATTTTAAATTTAAATCTTATCAATATACATATTGTTTTCTTGAGGAAACGTACTCAAAAAACATCCTTTTGTCAAATAATATAATGATTTAATACAAAAAGTATTATCATTATTATTTGTACTATGCTAAATGGTTAATAACAGTTAATTATTTTATTATTATTAATATTAATAATATTAATAATAATATTATAAATTTGTAAATATCTTTTAATATTCTACTATTTACAAAATTTAAATGTCATATAAATATGTACATAAAGAATGTGTCATTAAAATTAAACATTATTTTAGTATAAATTTTAAAATTCTAACGAAGTAATAGGTACCTAATTGATTAAACATATATTTCATATGTTAGTACTAAAAATCACACACATTACTTATATACCTCCAAATTCAAAAATTTATAATTTTAAGCAGCTATATGACCTTGTGTTCATCCTGATTTCATGAATATTTACAAAAATAAAACCTCTAGAATTCTCGATTAGAGCAGCATCACTCCTACATTCATATAGGTAAAATCCTTTAATATTATCATTTCATTAACAGTTTTAACTCACTCTCCTAATTTATTATAAATATCACTAACTTCTATACCTTAGTACTCCAATTGCTAAAAAACTTGTTATTACCCATTAAACCTTGAAACTAGTGGTCTACTAGAATAAGGTTAGGTTCCCATCATTTAACAACAATAGTTTTTAATCCCATTTTAGCAGTAATCTCTTTGAATTTATTCCTTGACAAACCTTTAGTCGAAGGGTCAGCTAAATTTCTTTGAGATCTTACATAAGTGATGATAATTAGACCATCATCTATTAGTTGCTTCACAAACTCATGTCTCAAACTTATATGTCTAGATTTTTTATTACAAACCTTATTATATGCTTGAGACATGATTGAATCACTATCACAAAAGATTGAAATGGCTGTCGTCTGTTGTGGCCACAACTTTATATCATATAACAAATTTCTTAATCATTCCGCTTATTTACCTGTAGCTGATAAAACTACAAACTCAACCTCCATAGTATAATGTGTAATACATGTTTGTTTATTTGAGACCCAACTTATACCTCCACCACCAAGGGTGAAAATCCATTCTAAACTGGATTTGTCATCACTAAAATTTGTAATTCAGCTGTCGGAATAACCTTTTAAACCTGCGGATAATCACTATAATGTAATCCCAAGTTTATGATTTTTTTGAGATAACCAAGAACTCTTGTTATACCTTTTCAATGTTGATTGCTAGGTTATCCTATAAACCTTGATAATTTATACACAGCAAATGCTATATCAGGTTTGGTACAATAATGCATTATATACATTAGACTTCCTATAGCACTAGCATATTCTAATTGTGCTATAGGTCTTTCTATGTTTCCTTCTAATTTAAAATTAGGATCAGAGTGTATTGGATTCTTCAATTGTGAGATGATTAAACTTTTTTAATATCTTTTTGATATAATGAGATTGACTAACTTCATTCTTATGCACCTTTATGCCTAATATTGTATCAATTTTATTCAAATCCTTCATCTTGAATTTAGAAATTAGATACTCCTTCGTTACATGAATTTTTTCTAAATTTGTTTTGATGATTAACATATCATCAATATATAAACACATGATTACTCAATAATCTTTAGTAAATTTTGAGTAAATACATTTATTCGCACTATTAGGTGAGAAGCCATTTGATAACACTACTGAATCAAACTTCTCATGTCCTTGTTTAGACGCTTGTTTTAGGCCATACAAAGATTTAATTAATTTACAAACTTTTTTTTTTTCATTTTCGGGTAGCACATAGCCTTTTCAGTTGCTCCATGTATACTTCTTCATTAAAATCTCCATTTAGAAAAGCCGTCTTAACATCCATTTGATGTATATGAAACTTGTGAATGGATGCTCATACTATAAAAGTCCTAATAGAAGTAATTTTTGTCACAGGTGCATAAGTATCAAAATAGTCTAAACCTTCTTGTTGTGTAAATTCTCTGGCCACTAACTATGTTTTAAAGGTTTGTAATAAACTATCAGTATTATACTTTTTTTTTAATACTCACTTACATTCTATAAGCTTTGATCCTGGAAGCAAATCAACAAAGATTTAAGTATTGTTTGATAATATTGAGTCCATTTCATTATTTGTTGTTTCTTTTCAAAAAGCAGAATTCCTTAAACTCATAACCTTTTTGAACGTTTGAGGATCACCCTCTGTGTTCATCACAATAAGAATATTGTTTGTCACTGAATCCCTAGTTCTTTCTACCAAAAAAGTGATAACCTGAGAAAAAAAATACCTGTCCTGTTAAATTTTCATATAATTGTATCCTCTCTATTAGATACTAGTCTAACTAGCCGTAATCTCTCATGAAATTGATTGAGTAACTCTAGCTCCCATTAGAATAATTCTCTCCTACACTGAAAGTTCCATATTCACTCTAACCCATCCCATAATCCACAGTCCCCTATGACAGATCCTTGTTGATTTGAAATAGAGAAGAGTCTCGGAAAACTATCTTTCAAAGAGCCACTTTGTAACCAATCATCCTGCCAGAATCTAATACTTCTGCCATTTCTCAACTCCATAGACAAACCACTGATCATCATATCTCTTACCTCTTGTTCTCTAATATTAAGTTGGCAAATATCTTTCCACGGGCCACCTCTTGATGGTAAAGGCTGTTTTGACAACATTACAGATGGGTTCAGCTGATTATAAGAACAAACAACCTTCTTCCACAACGGGCAATCTTCCTTCGAAAAGCGACACCACCACTTGAACAGAAGCGACACATTTCTGATTAAAGCATCTCCTACCCCTAAACCGCCCAACCTTTTCGGAGCTTGCACCAATTCCTATTTCACAAGAGGTATACCATTATTCCCATCTTCTATACTCCATAAAAACCGTCTTTGTAGCCCTATAATCCTTTCTGCAACTGCCTTTGGCATTTTATACAAGCTTAAGTAGTACACTGGCAAGCTATTAAGAACAGATTTTATGAGAACCAACTTATCAGCTTTGTTGAGAGACTTTGCTTTCCATAGGCTGAGCTTATCTTCCACCTTGTCAATGATTGGTTTCCAGATTTTCACCAACCGAGAATTTGCACCTAGAAGAATTTTCAAGTATCTGATAGGTAGAGTAGCTTCAACACATCCCAACAAACCACACATATTTGCCACTCATTCCTTCTCACAGTTAACCGAAATCAAGCTTGACTTATCAAAGTTAATGCTCAGGCCAGACATCAACTCGAAGCAACGCAGAAGTCTCTTATAGTTCACTAGTGTCTCCATTTTCTGTGGGCAGAATAGGATGGTGTCATCTGCAAATTGGAGATGCGACAACTCTATGTTGTCACTCCCCACCAACAATGGAGAAATGCGACCATTCCTGACTGCCTCACCCACCATCCTGTGCAAGACGTCAACTACAAGAACAAACAGAAAGGGAGAGAGAGGATTTCCTTGTCTAAGACCTCTCTCCATCTTAAATGGCTTGGATGGTGACCCATTAATCAACATTGATATAGACGATGTAGTCACACATTTCTTCACCTATGTCCTCCATCTAAGACCAAAACCCATCTTCTGTAGCACAATATCCACAAAGTACCATCTCACCCTGTCGTACGCGTTCTGAAAGTCCAATTTGATTATTGCCGCTTGCTTCTTGCGCAATTTCAGCCAATGGACCATCTCACAAGCAATGAGAGCACCATCGTGTATTTTGCGACCTTTTACAAACGCAGACTGAGTCTCTCCCACTAAGCCTGGCATCACTGAATGCATCTGTCTCACCAGTACTTTGGATATCACCTTATAGACACACCCAACCATGCTAATCGGCCTTAGGTCTTTGATTTCCTTTGCTCCCACAAATTTTGGAGCTAACGCTACCCATGTTACATTAGCGTCCGTGGGTAGCTTTGCACTTTGGAAGAATCCCAGCACAGCTGTAATAAATTCTTGACCAATCTCATCCCAACATTTCTTTATGAAGTTCATATTGTATCCATCACTACCCGGCGCTTTGTTGGACTCACAATTCCAAATTTCCTCTCGGATCTCCTCCGGCGATGGCATCACCTCTAACAATGTTGCATCTTCGTCATCAATCTGTTTTACTAACCCATCCCGGATCCTAATCATAAGAGCAAATTCCTACCAATACAGATCTTTATAAAATACTGTAATAGCAAGCTTTATTCTGGCCTGGTTCCTCACTAATCTGCCATTAATTACCAGAGAATCGATTCTGTTGTTCCTCCTTCTAGCCGACGCCAGGTTATGGAAGTATCTAGTGTTCTTGTCCATGTCTCTAGCATGTTGAAAGCGAGACATCTGCTTCCAATGGATCTCCTTTATGGCATACCACTTCGTAGAACAAGTCACAAGTGCCTTCCATCTGGCCTCCACTGTTCCGTCATAGCTACCAGCACTAACCATATCATCAATCTTCTTAATCTCCTCCTCAAACCTCTTTATCCTGTCATCCATGCCGCCAAAATTGTCCTTATGCCATCTCCTCAGCGGTATCGTCAAGGCCTGCAGCTTATTAGTGAACTGAGCCTCACCCAAATTTTGCCACTCATCCTTCACCATCCTCAAAAATCCTTCATGTGTAAACCAGGAATCCAAGCTTCGAAAAGGTCTTGGACCTGCACTCACTGTTGTATCTTCTGGAATCAACGGGCAGTGATCTGATAGACCTCTTGGTCGAGTATTTGGAAACTCCTCAAGCCACTCTACACTGACAAGAATCCTATTAATGTGGCTACAAGAACGACCTCGAAACCACGTGAACTGCCGATCAGTTAACGGTAAATCCACTAACTGTAAATCTTGCACCCATTCTTTAAAATCTTCCGCCGTAGCCGGCAGAGTAGCAGAGCCTTTCCTTTCCTGCAACCTTAGTATCTCGTTAAAGTCCCCCATGAAACAAAACGGAACTTGACATAAGCCCACAATGTAGCTCAACTCCTCCCACATCATCAGTTTCTCCCTCCGCGTATGTGCTCCATACACCAAGCAAAATGCACAGTTCAAGTTATTTTTTGTCAACAAACCGTCAACACATAGCCACCCATCCCCTTTATAGCAGTTCGACCGTTTAAACAATAAATCTTCCCACATTAACAATAAGCCGCTAGACGCACCTACTGATTCTACATAGTCCCAACCCACTGTGTCACATCCCCACAAACGTACTACATCAAACTTAGTCATTACCTCCCTCTTGGTTTCAATCAAACCTAGCATATTTAATCTATACTTTTTCTTCAACTCTTTCACCATACTTAACTTCCCATCCCCTCTTAGTCCTCTAACATTCCAGCAACTATAAATCATTTAATTGAATTTTTACACACCTTGCTATGTTGTTTGGGCCTGCTTTTCCTAGCTTTCTCTTTCTGTTTTGCCATCCTTCTCTTTCCCGCAAGTTCTTCATTTTGGCTTTGTAAAATCGCCATAATGTCTTCTTCTTCATCATAAAAAACCGCACCAGATTCCACGGCTAACTTCCATGTTTCCTTATTTTCAGCCAACTGTTCTTCCTCCGTAAACCTCTGGTCAGCAATTTGATTTGTAACTTCTGCTCCTGTTCCGAATCCAACATCCTCAGTAGCCCATTCTTTGACGTTCTCATGTTCCACCGCTTTGTCTTCACCTGCTTCTACTACCACATCGTTCTCCCTCTCTTCCAATTGCAATATTTGGTCCGTCTGATTTGCCCGGTCCATTCTTCCTTCAGCTAACTCCTCCGCGTCCAGCCCGTGGTTGTACCCGTGCACCATGATCGACGCTACCAAGCTCTCCTCAGTTATACCACCACCGCCCCATGCTTGGCTTCCGTCCAGCACTTCCAATCTGCGCAAGCCTTGAGCACGCAAGATGCCACCTTGTAGCGCAAAGGAACGTGACTCATAGTCCTTGGCAGCAGCGTGAACTGGAGCGTGTGAGAGTTGTAGCGCTCTGCTCGTGCAGCCTTGCGCAGCAGTCACAAGGGAAGGCTCTGCCTGCAACAAACCAGGATCCGTGATCATCCTTCCACCCGGCCCAGCTTCCTTGGATCTATCTTGTTGAATGGGCAAATATATTTGGTCATGATACGGCAGCCCACCAAATTGATGGCCCAGGAGTAGCGTTGTCTTATAACATTCTTTTTGGGCCTTCTTATTTGTAAAACCCACACCCTTTTCCTCTCGTCCTTTGTTCCTGCCTTCAAAATTCTTGGACCTACTTCCTTTGTCAACCCAAACCTGTGTAACTGTTCTTTCCGACTCAATCTCCGCTGAATCATCAAAATTCTCACAATCAACCTCCCCATTAATTTCTTTAATTCTAAACGAATTCGTTTTCCATTGCAGTTGATACAAATTTAAATGCTCTTGATTGCATTCGTTTAAAAAAATATCTGATGTTACCATTCTACCCTTATCTTCACCACTTTCGTTAGCCCGTGTCATGATCAGCTCAGCCACCGGATCCCACACTGTCGCCATGGCCACCATTCCACCACCCTGTGAACTAGAGCTTCCACACATTGGCCTAACGATTTCCTCTTCCGTCAAGCATTTTTCTCCATATGTCTCGCAACCCACCTCCTTTACAAAGACATCAAAGCTACTAGTGCCCACAGTGATATGCACCCATTCCTTAATTATGTCAAACACACAAGTGTCAATTAATACTCGGCCAACACTGAAAGATAAGGCGGACTTTGTCATTTCATCACATTTTACTACTTTCTCCCATAGATCGCCTATCGAGTTGAATGTATCCACAGACCAAACATGTAAGGGCACTCCATAACATTCTAACCAGACTCTTCTAGTCTCGCTGCATTCTGATTCCTCCCATCGCCAAACGCTATGAAAGAATTGCAAAAAGCTATTCATTTTGAAGGTATAGGCTTCCTCTGCGTTCTTCACAGAATCAAAAACTAATAAGGCTTTATATGCTCCAAGTTCTCTGACTTCAACAATCTGAGAAAAGTTCTTGCTGATTGCTCTCTCTAACGATTTGAAATCAATAGCCGTAGTCGTTCCTCCGACCAAGCTTTTCAGTAGCCAATCGAAGTTCTCTTTTGCTATTGGGACTTCAATCTTCTTCGTCCAACCATTCTCATGTGGGTCCTTGATAGAAAGATCCTTCTTCGTTGCTTCCACTCTTGTAAGACCTTTTTCTCTCTGAGGTTGCCTACTTCCTTCAACAGATCTTGCAATGCCTCCCTTACGTAGCCCAGTGTTCTTCCCTTCCATATGCCTTCTATACTTAGCCTCACCTACGTAGATTGTCTTCCCCCTTATGCACGTTTGATACATTTCTGATATAGCCTTCACAGCCCCCCTTTCGTTGTATAGTGAACAAACGCAAACAAAAGAACCTTCTCATTTTTTACCTTCCAAGCAAGATAAATGTCATTGATTCGTCCTGTCCAATGGAACAAGTGATAAAGTTCTTCCTTCGAGATATCTTGTGGCAGATTGTTGACAAAAACGGTGAAAGAATCGTTTTCCAAGCGTTGATACTCTTCTCGATTCCAAATCCTAGGATCCTTTATCTGTAAATTCCTAGCTCTACTCCACTCAGTGTTTCCCACTCTCACTCTCTCTCTCTCATTTCTCATGTATTATCTAATAATGTAAAATGAGTATAAACAATTTTTAAAAATAAAATATTATAGATACTCACATCGTCTACGGAATTGGATCTCTTTTGTAAAGATCATAAAGCATGAAACAAGGAACATCATGAGACATGGTTGCTGGTTTAAAACGTATGGTCTACATTTAGTTTCTTTCATTTTAGTTTTATGAACACATATTTTAGGGAGCTGAAGCGCAATAGTAGCTGAGAATTGGGAGCATTTCATTAACATGTCTTATGAATGTAACTTTCCTTCAAACTTTAATTATTGATTAACAATTGTAATCAGGATTATCATTTTAATTATTTTTAGAATTCTTAAAAAAAATCTATTTTTTTCAAGAGATGAGTCAGAATCAGAACTTTTAATCATTTTTCATATAAAGGAGATAAGTAGATATTTTATCTTGACGTATAGGAAATAACTATTGAACTTTATATAATTAATAATTTAATATTGATTTTCTTATTTTGGGGTCTAGCAAAAAAAAAAAGAAAAAGAAAAGTATCAATTGATGTATATTTTTAATATAAAATATTATAGCATGGCCCTCCTGCACCAATGTATGAATACGAATAGGCGAATACCATGACTTTGAAAAAGTTTAAAAAAGTCAAAGGGTCAAAGAAAAAGGAAAAACCCGCAAATGTAAGCAAATTATCATCAACCAAAAAAGGAATAAAGTCTACCAAAAACCACCATTTATCAAGTATATTATATGGTAAAAATTTATATTCAATTATTTAATATGAAATTAATAATTAAAAATTATTAAAAATAATTTAATTTAACATATTAAATTTTTAACTATTAATTCTATAAACATAGATCTTTTAAAATGAAAAGACTAATAAAATAATAAATAAAATTTTAATCATCATTAAATTTATATTTTTTATTACATATAAATTTTATTATTTTTGTCAATGAACTATAGCTCAAATGACATAGTCTCTTTATATTCATTTAAAAATTATAGGTTCGAATCTCATTCCTAACTTTAGAAGAAAAAAAATTTATTATTTTAATTTATAATATTTTTAAATTTATTATTTTATTAATATTCTTATTTTAAAAATGTTTCATTCCAACTTTACATTAAAATAACTGTCGCTGAGTCGTCTTCATCATTTTATATTCACTAAGGATGACATATATTGATATATATTTGGTTCATTCATAGCAATTCTGAAATGCAAAATTATGGGAATGAAAAGTTCTAACAATTGTGCTACAAAAATTATAACAGCTAGCTATTTATCACATAATAATAATAATAATAATAATAATAATAATAATAATAATAATAATAATAATAATAATAATTGTCAAAATGTTGGAAAACCAGTCAAAAGTCAAAACCGCAGGGCGTGTGAATTAATGGTCAAAGAGGCCAAAGAAAACAAAACCAAGAGAAAGCATGCATGGCAAATACAGCAACTAAAGTATTATATACCAGGATATGAAAACTTTTTTGTGTCCATATCTGCTATTAAATTTTGTCTTAAGAACTGACCCAATCTTAATTTATTATCTTTAGTTAATGTTTATTGGTTTATGAAAAAAGCTATTTTTTTTCGCCGGGATAACTCATCATGTCATGTTTCAAATTGAATTTTAATTTCTACACTTTTCTCTTAATTAAGGGTTGGTCATATATTTACACTTGGTGCAAATACACCAAACTCAACAATTTTTTTAAATAAATTTTTTGACCGAAACATCAGCTCATTCAGATGCTTGTACGAAAATTCATAAAATGAGAAAATGAGGGGAAAAGTATTTTAATTTTTCAGTGATAATTTTTATTGTATGTGATATTGTTAAGATAAGAGGATATTCTAAAAGTAATTAATTTTTCACTTTTTAAAAAAAAAAAAATTTACAAGAACCATCATTATTTTAAGAATATCTAAATCTGCTTATTATGTACTAGCTAGTATTTTTTTATTTGATTATTAACTCAAGTACTTGCAAATAGTTGTTTTGAACATATTACCAATTTACCATTATTCTTTATCTTAAGCATAGAAGAATATCATTTTTTTTTCTGTTACATCAATGACAATGAAAGATATAAATCAATCTTATAAAAGTAAAACATACTGTATATATATATATATATATATATATTAGTCTGACTCGATTAATTAAAAACTAGTATAAGATCGGTTAGTCTGACTTGATTAATTAAAAAGTAAAAACTAGTATAAGATCGGTTTGATTTAAGATATAATTTATTGGATAATAAATCAATTAAAAATCAAAAAATAGGTAAAAAATTAGTTAATTAGTCAAATCAGTATCTTTTTTTAGTTATTAATAAATAATAAATCATAAAATATTAAATTTTAAATTTTAAAAAATATATTTTAAATATAAATATATTATTTTATTATTTTCAATTCAATTCTAATTAAATTTTTAAATATTTAAATTTCTAACCATACTAATTTGATAATCGGTTTGGTTTTCTAAACCTTACTCTATACTATTATGTTTAACGGAAAAGAATTTTTTTTGGTGACAAATGGAAGAGAATTTGGTAACCGCTACATAATTTCTATAGATTCTACTAAAATTATTTTTATATTCATGTGATTTAAGTTTATTTAATTAATTTCCAGTTCTTGCATTAAGATGTAATTATACATCACCATGAGGAATTAGCGTTAAGAATTAAGTTGTGTTTTTAATAAAATTTCAAATTCAATTCATAGTTCTCTGATTTCTCTCTAGTCTGCATATGCTAGTCATCCTTTGAATTATTTCTCTTGAAGCCGTACACGTATCAACCCAAACCCTATTATTCTTTTGGGTGCATATACACGTATTCATTTTTTTTTAGTAGCAGCAACTGATTTAGGGAAAAAAAAATACTAATAATAACGATCCTATATCTCTGGAAATAATTCCAGACAAACAGCGGTTATACGAAAGGAAACACCTATAATCTAGGAAAAAGATACTTAAAAAAAAATATCAAGAACAAAAAGAGAAAAGGGAAAAACTAAACAGAATATTAAAAATTAAATATTTTTATACTTGTCTTATTTTAAATATTAAATTAATTAATTTTACTATCTATATGTTAAAAATTAATTACTAAATTAATTATTTACATAAAATATATTAAAATAAATAATATATATTAAAAATATATAAAATAATATATATGAATATAGATAAATATATAGCGAGTGATTTTTAGTATTTATGTATTATTTTTGCAAATGAATACACAAAATTAATTATCAAAAATATTATTTGTATACTAAAACTTAGTTATTAAAATCAGTCACTAATGTAGTTGTGTATAAATATATGTGTGATTAATTTATTTTTAATATGTATTTATATTTTAATATATATTTTATACTGATGACTGATTTTAGTATACACGTAGCATAGTTGATTAATTATTATTATTATTATTATTATTAGATTAGATGAGGCCATGGCCCATGAGGGTGTAAGTTGTATTTTATATAGATCGTACAGTTTTAGTATATAAAATAATATATTTTATTTTGGAATGACCATAGTTTAGGAGATCAATGGCTATACTATAGTCCTATATAAGTAGTTTATGTTTACCATTCTAATTGCATTTTCTCTGTAATCCTCTGCTTCCTCTGTTTCTTATTTCTCTCTCTCTCTCTCTCTCTCTCTCTCTCTCTCTCTCTCTCTCTCTCTCATATTAGAGGCTATACCCTAAAGCCACAGCCATGGCTACAGCTACTGAAGTATTTACTGAGAAACCACTTCAAGGTGTTCCAATCCTTGCAAGAGAGCCTAGTTTCTCATCTTCACCAAGAAGGTACTAATCTCAAATTTTTCAATATCAAAAAAGTTACCAAGCTATCTTTAATTTCTCATTTCTCTCGCCCTTAATAAAAAACATTCATTTGCACTTTTGAACATGATTTTGGATCTCAATAAGCTATAATGTAATTTTATGTTTATGAAAATGTGGTATGCTCCATGAATTCATATTTCAAAAGCTTCAGTCTTTTTCCATTCTTCTCTATATTGAACTCTTTCAATGCTCTTCTCTTCTCTAAAAATGGTTATCACATTTTTTCAATTAAACACCTATAAACCATGGTTTATAAACTATAAATATTTGGTTGAAAATTCTGAAAATGCCGTACACCCCATGAATTCATAATCCAAAAGCTTCAATCTTTTCCTATTCTTCTTCTCTAGAATGAACTTTTTCTTAATGCTATTGGCTTCTCAAAAAAAAGGCTATTTATTACTTTTCAAGGAAACGGTTATAGACCACAGTTCATAAAAAATGAGTACAACCCCATGAATTAATAGTCCAAAAGCTTCAATATTTCCTTATTCTTCTTCTCTAAAGTAATCTTTTTTTATGCTAATATTTGATAGGTTGGAAGGAAAAGTTGCTATTGTGACCGGTGGTGCTAAAGGGATAGGAGAAGCAACAGTGAGAATCTTTGTGAAGCATGGTGCAAAAGTTGTAATTGGTGATGTGGAAGATGAACTTGGAAAGTTGCTAGCTGAGGCATTATCCCCTTCAGTAAGCTATGTACATTGTGATGTTAGCAATGAAGAAGAAGTTGAGAATTTGGTGAATTACACAATCTCAATGTATGGTCAACTTGACATAATGTTTAACAATGCTGGGATCTTAGGGAACCAATCAAAGAACAAGAAGAGCATAGTCAACTTTGACCCTAATGAGTTTGACCAAGTTATGAGTGTTAATGTTAAGGGTATGGCCTTGGGGATTAAGCATGCAGCTAGGGCTATGATCCCAAGAGGAATTAAGGGTTGCATTATTTCAACTTCTAGTGTGGCTGGTGTTATGGGGGGTTTAGGGCCACATGCATATACAGCTTCTAAGCATGCCATTGTTGGACTCACTAAGAACACTGCTTGTGAGTTAGGGAGGTATGGAATTAGGGTTAATTGTATTTCACCATTTGGGGTTGCCACATCCATGCTTGTTAATGCATGGAGAAATTGTGATGATAATGATGATGATGGAATTAATTTTGGGTTGCCTTCAATTGAGGAAGTTGAGAAAATGGAAGGGTTTGTGAGAGGTTTGGCTAATTTGCAATGTACAAATTTAAGGCCTAGGGATATTGCTGAGGCAGCACTTTATCTTGCTAGTGATGAATCTAAGTATGTTAGTGGTCATAATCTTGTTGTGGATGGTGGTGTCACCTCCTCAAGAAATTGCATTGGTTTGTAATGATTTATTTTAATTTTTATGTCATTTATTTATTTATTATTGTTATTATTATTTTGGAGGTATTTGATGATTTTTTTTTTCAAGCTAAGATGAATATCATGTCTTATAAAATCATTTATATTAATTCCTACTATAGATTTTGATCAATTATAATAAGGTAGATTCTAGACGTTTATTATTATTATTATGATAATGATTATGTAATTTTTGTAATACTTAAAAAGAGAGCTAAAATTATGATCATATTTTTTATTATTTAAAAATATTTTAAATTTAGAAAAAAAGATGAATTTAATAAAAAATATTATTAAAATTGTATAATTATAATACGGTCAATAAATTGTTACATTAATTTAAACTTCTAATATTTGTTTAAGTGGATGAATGAGTTAATAATTAATTAGATTAATTTAATATTTAGTAAATTACAGCAAAAACTGCACTCAGAAGTCATATGTAGCAAGAACAATATTTGACAATTTCTCATATCATATATATATCTATCACACTTTGTTACGTATGAATATTCTTAAGTTTATGTAAATTTGTATCAGTTTTTTTATATATTAAATTTTTTTTATAATAAAAATTTTAATAAGATGTTATCAACTAATAGGAAGAAATATATATATTTACAGGTGCTTTAATATAACGGGATAGGATAAGATAGGACCATAAGGAATAATGTGTAGCATTGTCGTTTGGAGGCAGGGCATTAGAAGTTTCATAATTTGATTATTTTTTAAAAAAGTCAAAGGTCCGTACCTCATGTGAGACACACTACTGCATTTGGTTGGATTACTTGGTTAGAACGGAGACATTGTCATTTGTCGCGTAAAAAGAAAAAAGAAAAGGAAAAGATACATTATATGCATAATAATCGAAGATATGGTGATTCACCAGCAATGTTTTTACAATCCACATGCTAGACACCATTTTGTAACGAATATTAATGTCGTGGTTCAATTAATTAGATATGCTGGCAATGAACTGCAATAGTATAGTCCTGCATATGTTAATTTGGAAAAATATTGCTTTCTTATAGATCACTGCAAAGTACCCCCAATGAACATTTGGGGACGTTTGTGAAGAGCACTCGTTTTTATCAAATTAGAATATTATTATAACCTTAATTAATTGAAAAAGTTTTTTTCTCTTTTTTTTTTTAAATATATTGACAATTTTTATTTGATCATCTATAAGACTGTAATGGTGTCTATATTATGTTCGATCCTATGTGGTTGTGTCCGCGTTTTAACATAAAGAATGGTATGAGAAAAATAATAATGATTTGTTTATCAGTTGTACAAGCTCGATTGATAAAGGAGAGAAAATCCACTTATTCGTAATCTATCTCCTTTAGTATTATCATAAAAAATGATCATAAATCACAATTTTTTACCAACACAACATTCACTTCTTATACGATAAAAAAACATTAATTATCGTCAAATTTATCAGTAGAATAACAAAAATCATTCGATAATAATATGATTATTATCGAATTTTGCGTCAGATTATATCCGATAATATAAATTTTGTCAGTAATTAATTACCGTCAGATTTTTTATTCCAACGGTAATTTGTAGTAGAATTAGCGGCGTGATATAATGGTTCAGAGACGAAAATTTGATGCACGTTATTGTCAGAAAAATCTCACAGTAACGTTGGCATCATAAATTGAGACTTCACGCCACTATACCGTCAGAAAAATTCAATAATAAATCCGATGAAAATGTGATTTTTTATTTTTTTTTAAATTAACCTGGATAATTACTACTGTCGAAAAATTTTGTCGACAGTAGCGTCAATTTTTCTTAATTTTTTTCGATCTATAATGGACTCTAATAATTTATAATTGATAATCAACTCTTAATTAGTAAAGAATAAATTAGTATTTTATCTAAAAATAGTGATTTATATATAATGTAAAATTTTAAATAAACAGAAAAATTGTAAAAAAAACTTAAAAAATATTTATAATTAAAAATCGGTCACTTATTTTAAAGATTTTGACCCAAAATTAGGTCAAACAAATCTAAATATAAATCGGTTGGACCGGATCTAAGTTGACCTCAAGGCCCAATATATATAAGTTCATTATGAGGCCATCTCAGCCTCAAAGAGAGAAAGAGTGCAGCCGAGATAGTGAAGGAGAGAAGAGAAGAGTTTACTATTCACCTTCATCTTCCTTAACTCATATCTTGAGCTATGGAGCTCCGATTTACGTGTCATTTGTGGTCATGCGAAACTCGACAAGGTGTCTCCTATAATTAGAATCTCCCACCAAATCCGATTATCATTTTTCTCACAAACCAAACATGTTTTAAATAATTTAAACGAAATTTCGGCAACACTTCTTTTTAATTTAGAGACATCCACCAAATAAATTTAACAGTTTTCAGTTTTCACAAAGAAAACAGCTGCAGGCATAAATTAGAGCAAATACGCATTCAATAACACATCAAATTCTAACCGTGTTAGTGCGCAATCTCTTATAACTTCACAATTTTTCAACAAATAAGGGTTTTGAGAAGGCGCCTCTACGCGACCTTCTTCCACTTCTGTCCTAAAATGCTATCCTACAAAAAGTAAGTCCGGCATAAAATTTAAACAATTGATATATTTAGAGATAGAAAACCAACATAGAACATGGATGTGCAGACTACGAAAGAAGCAAACTCCAATTGATCTCATAGAAAATAGCATTGTCCTAATAAAAAAAAATAACTTATTAAATTCACAAGGTGAAACTAATTCAACAAACTAAATAAAATCTTTCAATAACTAAAGCACTCGTAATCTCAACTTACTTAACCTACCATAACTTAATTTAATTTTTATTTACATTAAATTAACATAACAAATCCTAATCACAAACTTCATTATATTAATTTAATCAATAATTTAATAAAATATCTAACAAAATTCTAAACTCACAAAAAATAAAAAAATAAAAAAATTATAGCAAAATTACCTTTTATGGTGGCTGTAGGATGGTGGAAGCGTGGTGGTAACAGGAAGCGACAGTAATGGCAACAATGTGACCACTACCAACGGCCACAAACACCAACAGCGGTGGTGGGGGCGACATCTCCAGCAGTAGTGAGGACAACGTGCAATGACGGTGACATCGGAAGTGTCTAATCGCTACGTTTCACTAAACCGTTATACGAGTGGAATATATTGACGAAAATCTATTGATAAATTTGGCGCTAGTAAAATAAAATTTTGCGCCACTAATTACTGTCGGATTTAATGACAGAATAATAAATCTGACGATAATCAATTCTAAAAATGAAATTTGCTCGTATTTGAACTAAAACTATTGCTGAATCAGCTAGTAATAGTCGTCATTAAATTCAATGGTACTTAATATTTTTTTATAGTATTAAAAATATAACAACTAAATCACACAAATGACACAATTACAAAGCATAAAAACCCCATTCATAAATCTATACTACTATAAAATAAAGACTCTTGTTGCTTTGATGGTGTGCTCTGCTACTTTGATGGTACGGTGCATAAAGTTTTCAAATTAAACATTGATTTCATAAATTTTAAAGATTTAGAGAAGATAGTTATATGAGTGCTGATCCGGTTATGAAAATTTCTGTAGTAGCATAAATAGAAAAAAGAGGCACCTAAATAGATATAACTTCAATGAACATCAAAACAACATTTTTATAACTGTGCAGCGGTCTATTTGTCCCATCAAATTGTGCTGTAACGTTGAAAAATAACTGTAGACATAAAATTTTAATTTCGACAATTTAGAGAATTCAATTTGTCTAACAGAAGTGAAAAACAGAGATCGCGCGTTATCACTTTGTAATCATTTGAAGCAGGTTCTTTAAGTAAATGATTAAAAAGTGGGTTAGAGTTTTACTCTTTAATCTTTATCTTTAGACAATAATAAAATATTTCATGTTCTTAAATTTAGAGTTAATAAGGTAATTGAATTTTATAATTACTAATATTTTTATCCGTGAAAATATAATAAACGGGCCTGCTACACATACAAGTATCCAAACATCTAAGTTGGCCCAGCCCAAATCGAAGACACGCGCATAAGGAAGCATAACATGGCGCGTCAAAATCACGCGCTCAACACAAACGGTTACGTATGGCAGACTCTTCCACTTCCTCCACTTCTTCCACTTCTCAAAACGCTTCGAAACCAAGGAAACGCTCCCATTTTCGAGCAAAAATCAAAGTTCAAAATATATAAATCGTTGTTCGAAACCTCCATCAAAACAACATCAAACTCTCCGTGAAGAATCTGAAGAGAAAACGAAGCAAATACACTCAACGTAAGTTCATCAAGATTACTGTATATTTTAGTTTTCTTCTACGTCGTTCTTCTAGGGTTTACTGTGCTATTATTCTTGCTTCTTTGTCACACTGTTCTAAGTTCTACGTCATTCTTCTAAGTTCTACGTCGTTCTACATTCTTGTTCTAAGTTCTCTTGCTACTGTTGTTGATTTTTGGGGCTTTATTCCGTAGATTGGGGGTTGTATACTATTTGAACTTGTAATGTGACTTGATATTGATGCATGTTTGAGTGATATCTCACTGATATATATGAATGTATCTGAATAATATCTATCTCACTGTTATCAATGGGTGTATCTGATTCTTACATATGGGTGTATCTTACTCTTATCAGTGGGTGTATCTGACTCATATATGCGTGTATCTTACTGATATCTGAATTAATTTGATATTGAAGCATGTTTGAGTGATAACTGACTGATATATATGGATTTATCTGAATAATATCTATGGGTGTATCTCCCTGTTAACAATGAGTGTATCGGATTCTTACATATGGGTGTATCTTACTGTTATTAGACCTTGTAATGTTGCTTGATATTGAAACATGTTTGACTGATATCTGACTGATATATATGAATGTATCTGAATAATTTCAATGGGTGTATCTGATTCTTACATATGGGTGTATCTTACTGTTACTAATGGGAGTATATTTGTGTGTATTTTTTGTTTCAGACAAAATGGTAGCAAGAAACCAAACGAAAGACCTTAAGTGTGCCACACATCTCCTGAGTGATAAGTTCAGAAACATGGCTGAGGAGAAGAAGGCAATTGTCAGGGATCTCGGATTTGGTGGGTTGATGCACGTCCCACCTCTAAGGGTGGATCACCAACTCTTAAGGGAACTGGCAAACAACTTCAAACTTGGGGAGAACAGACTGAAGACAGGATATGGTTCTTTCCAAATAACACCAAAGACAATAGGTGATGCGCTTGGCATCAATGCAACAGGTAACTAGCTCAAAATTATAGGTGTATATTAAGTTCATGCTTGGGTATATTTAAGGTTGATACTTGGGTGTTTTTGAACCGATTTTGATACTTTGTTGTTTTCTTTTTTGTAGGAAATCTGTTTCCTGAGAAAGTTGAGTATAAGCAACTTTATAAGCAACTTTCTGATGATGACAAAATAATTTATAGAAGATTCCAGGGTAAGACCCTCAAAAGTCTTACCGATGAAATGATGGAAATCGGCGTTGGCAGCGAAGAGGAACGCCTGATGTTCAAGAGGATATTCATCCTCTACATACAGATGGCGTTCCTTTTGCCAACGACGATAAACAAAATATCGCCCGTGCACCTCGCCCCAATTTTTAAGATGGACGGCATATCGGAGAGAAACTGGGGGGCGCATGTTTTGACCTTCTTGATCAAAGGCATCACAGACTACCAGGAGAAGAAGAAGAAGGCAATTGATGGCTGCCTCTTTGCCCTCATGATAATATACTTTCATCTTTCTGAAAACAAAGGCAAGAAGAGGGCTGAAAGACCACCAAAGCCTTGGATTGCCAACTGGACTAAGGAGAAGTTGGTGGAAAGAATGACTGCAGAAAAAGAAGAAATTTTGGTAAGTAAACATAATATGTTGCTTGTATTTTATTTACCTGAATGCTGCTAGCTAAAATATCTCATGTTTCAGGGGATTGTGAAGATGGCGGAGACAAGAGCAAGAGAAAAAATGAAAGAAAAAGAAAAAAAAGAAAAAAAACAAGAAATAAAAAAAACAAAAAAAAGGAAGGCGAGTCCAACATCGTCTTCGGAGACAGAAACAGCTACTGACAGTGACACTTCTACCTCTGAGTCTGAGACTCAACAAGACTCGGAGGATTCAGCAAGAAAACACCCCATCAAAAAGGGGAAAAAGTAAGTACCATACTTGGGTGTAATTTCTTTTTCGAGTTGGGTGTATCTTGTTGATCACGTTGGGTGTATTTTTAGTATGTTCTAAATAATCACTGTTTGCCTTCCAGAATGGACTCCAGAAAAAGAAAGCAGAGGCAAGAGGAGCCAGATTCTGATTCAGAATCTGAATCTGAACAAAGTGATGAGTAATGTCCTGAAATTATTACTCCTTTCTTTTGGCTTCATTATAAAGATTTCGTGTATTAACTGAAGTGTCTGTTATTAACTTATAGGAGTGAAGAATCATCACCTGCAGAGAAGGAGAAGGAGAAGAAAAAAACAAAAACAACACCAAAAAAGTAAGCACTTCTTTGCATAATATTCTGTGATAAAATTAATTTTTTATTTCTGATTGGTACTCTTTTTTTTCCACCCAGAGCACAACCAAAAAAGAAAAAAGTTCTCGTGGAGGATTCACCTCCTAAAGAAGACCAATACTTTGACGGGTACAGTACCTCGTAAGCTATATTACCGTCTATCGTCGTAATTATTTTTGTTAACATCTTCCTTTATGAATGTAGTGAGACATATGAAATATCAAGTGACGAACTGGATGAATGGCTAGGGCAAAACGTTGATAAATCTGCTGCAGAGGGGTATGTCTTGATGGGCTGTCTATTTCATATTTTGTTGTGTTTTGCATGCTAATAATTGTTTCTTGTTTCGCAGGGAGAACCAACCTGACCTGCGATCGACAGAAGGTCGCTATGTGTCGTCTGAAACGTAAGAAGCTTTATTATTTAATAAAATCTTGTTATCATGAATTGGGTGTGTCTTGTGGTACCATTTGGGTGTATTGAGTGGATCAAGTTGGGTGTATGTTGTCTAATAAGTTGGAATATTAACTTTGTTGTGTTGCTTGGATCAAATCTGTCTTAGAATACCGGCTGTGAACTTGGGAACTGATGCTCCTTCCTCTCAAGGAAACACAGAACAGAGTAGTGTAAACCAGCCGTCACAGAGCATGTAATTTCTCTTTCAAATAACCGTTACTTTTGTTCTTCTATTACCCTTCTACTTCTAATTTTGTATATATTTTTTTTTAGAAAAAAAGCCCTTTATTATTTTATTCAAGAAAAAAAAGGCAGGAAAAAAAAGCAAAAACTGCAAGTATGTAAGTTCTCAAAAAAACAAAGCCTGTCTTCTTTTTGAATTGTTCGGGTGTATTTCTTGAATTTCTTTGGGTGTATTTTAGGTTGAGTCCGTCTGATTCGAATATGATGGTTGTGAGGGAACAGACACCGTCCGAAGCGCTTGCAATGTGAGTTTTACAATAATATTCAACCTTATAACCTTATTATTTTCAAAGGCGTTGTTAACCTTTCATTTTTCTTCTTGTTTAGAGTCCCAATTCAGGTTTTTGTGCCGGCATCCCAAACAACCACTGAGACAGATTTTGAACCAACCCCTATGCTACAGATTGAAGGGACTACAGAAACGTAAGAAATAGTATTGAGTGTATATTTGTTTGGAGTTTGGGTGTATATTAGCTAACAGTTTGGGTGTATATTGTTCCTGATTAGTTTCTTTTACGCCGTGATTAATTTTTTGTAACTGTGCAGCACTCCTGAAACCCCCAAACAACTTCAAGAGACCACACCCACGGTTCCCCCAGCTCCAACTAAAGTGTAAGTTCATCAGACTAAAATCAATCTTTGCTTATCATCTGTATATTCTTATTCTTATTCTTATTCTTATACATGATGACGCAGTCATCCAGACGCAGAAGACGCTGCTGCCCTGTTGATGATGGCACGAACAGCTTCCTATGTTCCTAAAACAGATCCAGGGGTGCCATCATTCAGCCTTGGATTGACTGATTCAAGCTAGGAGGGGGCGTCAACGCAGGAGACAGAAAGGGAAAAATCTCCAGAAGCTGCGAATTTGATAGAACAATTGGACAGTTTGGTCCAAAGAATAGCAAGCAGCGCGACGAAGGGAAAAAACACAAGTCCACAAATTCAGAGGGAGACTGGGGGAGAAAGTTCTGCAAAGTTTGAAACTCCTCGGGGATTATATCAGATTACGGATGATATGAAACAAAAGTGCTACATCTGGGGGACAAGACTGAAGGAAGATGCAGATGGCAATACTAACGAGTATGAGGAAATGTACACTCTGATTGGCCAAGGAAAATACATTTTGATGAGAATGCACCTTGCTTCCCTCCAGGCAAAAAGTGATATAGAATCTCAGGTAATATTATAATAAGATTAATGTTTTTACACCAAAGTCAATTACAATGCTTATTAATGTAAAATTGATTTCGGCATATATTTCTAGATTGTATCTGCCATCTGCCTCATCCTCAACAACAAAAATGAAAAGAGATTTCAAGAACAAATATACTGTCTCCCCCCCGATATTGTGGTAAGTATTACTTCTACAAACTTCGGGTGTATTTTCTGTATTAATTTGGGTGTATTTGTCACGTTCGATTGGGTGTAAGTTTAGTATTTCATTTCTCGTTTCCCATTCTTGCAGTGCATGGCACTTTCGGATCACCCAAACGGGGAATTCGTATCACCGAAAACGAAAAAGGAATTCAGGGTGGAAGTCTACCCAAGTTTCATTCCCTTCATAGATAGAAAAAAATTGACTTCGCACCCATATGTAAGTTTTCGTTTGCTAAATTTGTTAGTACGCTTATTTACTTATTTGCAAAATAAAATAACACACTATTCATGTGTGGCGATCCTTCAGATTTTTGCCCCTGTCTGCTACGCCGGGCATTGGTGGTTATGGCTGATAAATACAAGAAAGCGGAAATGTCAAATACTTGACCCGCTACACAAAAAGGCTCCCACCGATGAGAGAAAGGCCATTAATAAATTCACTGTAAGTTGCCTCTGTCTTCTTTACTTTAATAGATAGGTCTATTTCGTTAGTTGTGATGGGTGTATATTGTCCATTCAGTTGGATGTATCTTGTCCATTCATTCGGGTGTATTACTGATTTGTTTTCGTATTTAAGGGATACGTATTTTCAAGATTGATAACATATGCCGGCGGGGAACCTCTTCAGAAAGGGGAGAGGGAGAAGGAAATTAAATCACCATATGTTAAAATATCAGGCCAAAAAACAAGGTATAAATTTGTGAGTCTGAACATTAAACTTTTGTAAATGAGATTTGTAATTTATTTTCTTCGTTTTCAGCTATGACTGCGCTGTGTACGTTATGAAGTGGATGGAGATAATTGAGCCAGAAAACATCAAAAAGGGGAAGTATCAATGGGATAATTGGCCACAGGTAACTGTCTTTAAAACCATATAACTCTGTATTACTTTACTGAATTAATATTGCTGTTTAAACAGAATATACTTTTTTATTGTAGGAGGAGGTGGACCACTATAGAGTGGAGTACGCATCCCGGATACTATTCAGTGAGATGAATACACAGAGAGATCAGGCAATTAGAGAGAGTAGTGCTATAAGGCTGTCGAAGCCATCCTCTATATTATTAAGTCCATTTTGTTAGATTAATTCTGCTGATATAGAAACTGGGTAATCCAACTGCTTGGTAGTTTGTAAATTGAACAAATGATGTAAATATTTGCCATTTATCAACAACTTCTATTCCATGTATATTTTTTCCCATAGTTAAACTATCTGTGCTGGTAAACTGTCTGTGATGTATTCAAAAGCTGTATTACAGGTGGTAAAATATGAAGGAAAAAATCAAGGCATATATAAACACAAATTATAAACTGCTACACCCAACGCAAGTCTAATAATACACCCAAGGTTGTATAAAATATACACCCAAACTGTCTGCGCTGTATTCAAAATGTATGAATTACATGTACTAAAATATGAAGAAAAACATCAAATCAAATATAAACCCATAACCTGAGAATTTTTACAGCTTTTGTTTTATATATATCTATATATGTGTCTATATCTAAATTGTGAATTAACGAAAATACACCCAAAATAACGGTGCTTTTACACCCATATTCTGTAAAACTATACACCCAACGAGTTATCCCCTGCTGCTGGTACCCTGAACTGATAACTCATAACGTGTCCTTGATATTGGCTGCAATTTGAATGCGCCGCTGATGCAGCATCAAACAGGTTTATCTGAAATATAACACACACACATTACCTAAACTATTAACGAGAAAAATAAACTTAATCGCCACAAATTTAAAGAACATTACTTTTACCTCGCTTAAAACTTTCGTCTTCTTCTTCTTTGTGGCATTTGCGATCTGTTTCTCCAGCTTTGAACCTAGCCTGTTTTTTGGACGTCCTCTTGTTTGAATCCTTGGCGGGCTTTGAAGCTCGTTAACGGATTCCAAGTTGGCGTCTTCGTGGGATAAAGAAGATGTCCCCTTCCTTTTGGCTTTTAATGCTTCCATCTCGGCCATGACGTTATCGTACGCACGGTGCAGAATTGCAGTCAGCTCCTCCGATTCGGAGGCAAATTCGCATATATTTTGCGAACGAAAAATCAATTGGTCGAACCTCTTGCTTCTTGGCTCCATTAGTGGCTCGTCGTGGCTGCTCTTGATGTGTGTGTGTCGCCTCTTTACCTTCTTGCTCCATCGTTCCAGTATGTATCTCGGTGACACTTGGCTTACTTGTTCGAAGCTTAACACGCTTAGTGCGTGACGGCATAGTATCCCTCTCGACTCGAATAATAAGCAATGGCATTTTACCTCGGCTGCAACCGAGTCGTAAGTAACCACGAACTTGTTGAATATTGAGCTGGAAACTTGTTCTCCGACTTCGTATACTGAATAGCCTAGAGCGGAATTCTTTAGTCTGGTGATGCAATTCGCCTTTCCTCTGAATTGCGCTTGGACTTCCCTAAACTTTGCGTGAGTGTACGCATCTTGAAACTGAGCTTCAATGCAGGATTTCGTTGCACACGGTATGACCGTATGAAAATCTGCAGCATCTGATTCTCTCTCTGCTTGCTCCCTGCTTCCGAGGCAATTATCGTATTGTTTGACGAACTGAATAAGCGAGCTGTTCCGGGTGATATACTTGTTAAAAAATGAATGCATGCTCTCGCTCCTTTGTGTGCTTCTCATCCCTGCCCAGAAATGGTGATCCAGATAGATAGGAACCCATATGTGACGGTCTTCGTACAGATCTGCATAATACACCCAAAGACAGTCTATAAATACACCCGAAAAAACATGCAATTTACACCTCTGATGCAGATTTTAAAAAGACATTACCTGAAAGCCACTTGTTGTCCCCAAGACCAAAATTCAGCAGAAAATCGTTCCAATTCCTATCGAATGAGTCTTTGCTGTGAGAGTTCCAAACAACTTGGCTCATTTCTTGTTCGATATCGGCATGTCCCTTGTACCCGTTTAATTTGCTTAGAATATTCTTCATGATGTGCCAAATGCACCAGCGGTGAACTGTTGTTGGCATACAGGCCTCTAAAGCCCTTTTCATGGATGCGCACTGATCGGTGAGAAACCCTTTCGGAGCGTTTCCTCCCATGCAACGAAGCCAGCTTTGAAATAACCATTTGAATGATTCAATTTCTTCGTTCTTCATCAAAGAGCATCCGAGAAGTGTTGATTGACCGTGGTGATTCACCCCGACAAAAGAACCACAGACCAAATTATACCTGAAACAAATTACCATGGTCCAGAATGCAAAATCATTAGCTACACCCTAACAAATGCTTCGCATACACCCAATGAAACAGCCAATATACACCTCTACTGCGGATTCGTAAAAATAAATTAATTTGGCATCATAAACAGGGACAGTTTGTTACCTGTTTGTATTGTAGGTGGTGTCGAATGAAATGACGTCTCCGAAATACTCAAAGGCGGCTCTGCTTCTTGCATCGGCCCAAAAAGCCAGCTTAATCGATTGATCCTCTTCGAGTTGGAGCTCAAAAAAGAAATTCGGATTCTTCTCTTTCATTCTTAAGAAATATTTCCCGAATTCCTTTGCATCTTCTTGTTCGGAAACATTCCGCACTTCCCTGGTAATGTAATTCCTCACGTCCTTTTCGATAAAATTTAACTCGCGGTGACCCCCGGCAGCCGCAACAAATGATTGGTAGGTTTTGCTTGGTCTGATACCGGCCTCCTCGTTATTCTCTATCGTACGACGAATGGACATGCTTAGTTCCCTGTGCTGTTTGAGCATCTCTGCTTTGCTTGGACAGCAGGGGTGTGAATGATCCAGCACAACCTTTGAAATGATCCAAGCACCGACATCCTTCAATGTGTGTATATAAATTCTTGCAGGACAGTTTAGACCGGCTGTCGGATTGGTCTTCTCGGTCGGAGATATTTTAGATTTCCATTTTCCCTCTCTGCTACATGTAATCAGTTGGTTCTTAATCTCGTTTCCCTTCCTATTTGTGCACCGAACTCTTGTAGAGAAACCTGCAGCCTTGGCGTAGTTCCTGTAAAATTTTCCAGCATCTTCAAGGGTGGTAAAGGTCATTCCGACCTTTGGAACAAGCTCGTCATCAACAACTGAGAGAGGCTGCAAAATACACCGTGTCAAAACTGTAAATACACCCATAGATATGATTCAAATACACCCAATCATGTCTAATACGATACACCCTAACCGCAACAACTCAACTACAGAATGACTTTTAAAGCCATAAACTGTAAATACACAGCATGCAGATATAATACAGTTCTAAAAACACACCTAATCATGTCTGTTATAATACAGCTGAACAACAACAAGTAAATTAAAATAACAAAAAACCAGTAAAGTGTAGATACACCCACACTTCTAGCTAAAATACACCCAAACAAGAATTGATCTACACCCGAGCGTCTGCTACAAATTCCAGGTAATTAATCACAACTAATACATTGAATCGACAGATTCAGGTAAACGTGTTACTTTCACAGTCAATGTTCAGCAATTTTTCAACTACACAATGCTATACAAATTACTGAAAGAAATTTCATACTAATCCTATGTAAATCAAACCTCAGGGACTTCGTTAGATTCTGACTCATAATCCACTTCGCCTGCATTCAGATGACAATCTGAGGTTGAATGATCCATTATCTTCAAAACGAGATCAAACTTTGATTTCAAAAAACAACAAATCAAAAATAGAAAACGAAGATCGAGTTGCAGAGAGAGACAAAGGTAACCTAAACGAAGAAGATGCTAGTGAGAAAAGGAGAAGAAAAGAACAATGGAGAAGAAGGAGGGTAAACGCGGGAGAAGAAGAAGAACGAAATCTCAAAATAACGAAAACAAAAAGGGAAAGAAATATTTTAAATCTGGTAGTTAGATATACGCGCGATGTTATATAGCGCGTGTAATCAACGTACCTGAAGCAGCGCGTATTTTGATCTTATTGTTTAATGAACTTGTAAGGCATACAAGCCCTAATGGCTTGTATGCAGAGCTTTTCCGTATAATAAAAATACTTAAAATGTTTAATTATAATGTAGAATAAAAATAATAAAAGAAAAAATAACAAATAGTAGTAATAAAAAAATGAATTTTTTATATAAAAAAGTGATGCAATTCACTTATTATTAAGTTTTACTACCTAATATTTATAATACAAAGCAATTCATCAAATATGTAATATGCAAGGAAACAATGTTTCAAAAAAATCAACAACTAAGTTTAGGCCTAGCAATTCAACAAACATGTAATGTACAAGAAAAAAGAAGTAAAGTAATTCACCGATTATTAAGTTCAAATCCATCAAACATATACTATGGAGTGAAAGAAAGTAAAGCAATTGACCAATTTCTTGCTTGAATATAAGCATAGTGTTATGAACAAACCCACTCTTCAATCATATTAGGATCAAGGTAAGAGTAAAAAGAATGACACAGTTGCTCACATGAAACTGAAGTAGCTGATGCAGTGGTAAAGTGGTGAATTGAATTGTCAATAGTGGTAGATAGTAGATGATTGAGCGATTCAGTTGGTGGTAGAGGGCTTCATTGCAATGGAAATCGAAGAAGAAAACCCAGTGAAGTGACTTGTGAGGCAGCGTTCTCTCAAGGTTGCAGAAACTATTGGAAACGAAGGGGCAGGCGAAGCAGCGCATAAGAATTTCGAAGGTGAAAAAGGGTTAAAATTAGAAAAAGATTTTTGTTAAGTACTTAATCTCAATTTGCAATTGGGGATTGTAATTGGAGTAAAGAAGGGGGAAACATTTTTCAAAAAATTTGCAGTTGGAGTAAAAAAACGGAAAAGATTTCTAATTTAAGTGTAATGAGAAGATGCTATCCGATAATTTTTGGCTTTAAAATTATATATATATATATATATATATATATATATATATATATATATATATATATATAATAGATATAATAAATTTATAGAAAAAAGGATATGTATGTTAATAGTTAAATAAGTTTTAAGTTATTAAAACGTATTTAATCCATATAAAATATTTGTTCTTTGTTTTAATCCATATAAAATATTTGATTTTACTTTTTAATTTTAAAACCATTACAAGTCTCAAATTTCTTAAGAATAAAATCTCTCAAAAATTTATAAATATAAAATATTTTTTATTGAATAATTTATGAATTAATTTTTAAAATTAAATTAAAATTTTTATTCTTAAAAGATGTAAAATTTATAATACATTCTATTTATGTTTAGTAAAGACTATGTGAGTCTTAATTTTAAGTGAGTGATAAGTAACATTAGATTAGATAGACTCTAATCCTACTATATTAAAATTGAGATTAAGTGAGTTTAATTCAACTACAAAAATTAATTTAGAGAATAAAAAATACTTCACATTTATAAATTCTTAAAAAAAAATTTCCTTTCAAGATTATGGTATAGGAAAAAAATTAAATAATATCGTATATAATATTTTTTGTTTATGGCAGCATTCTTGGGATCCGAAAAGTCTAAACATTGTCTGTGGTATTTTGAGTAGGATCTGGAAGGGATGACTGTAACGAGCTTCAAACTCGCAAATGTTGGGCGCAGTGACAGTGTGCAAAAGGATAATGGTCATATTCCGATGCTAGTGAGAACCGACAGATGATTAGCCGTGCGGTGACAGCGCTTGGTATTTTTTATCCGAGAGGATCATACAACCTGCTATGGAAGGAGGTCATGCGTGTTTAGAGAAGAAGACAGTAGGAAAGCAGAGATTCAGATGACAAAGCATCTCCGGACCTCAGCCTGTTTCTCATTACTAAATTACAAGTACTATTTATTTTATGTTATTTATTTTTCATAAATATAATCACTCTTATCATTAATCTCCTGACTAAGATTTACAAAATAACTATAGTTTGCTTCAAGCCGACAATCTCCGTTGGATCGACCCTTACTCACGTAAGGTATTACTTGGACGACCCAGTACACTTGCTGATTAGTTGTGCGGAGTTGTGAAAAGTGTAATCACAATTTCGTGCACCAAGTTGGTGTGGGAAATTGTGATTACACTTTTCACAACTCCGCACAACTAACCAGCAAGTGCATTGGGTCGTCAAAGTAATACATTACCCTTACGTGAGTAAGGGTCGATCCCACAGAGATTGTCGACTTGAAGCAAGATATGGTTATTTTGTAAATCTTAGTCAGGAGATTAATGATAATAGTGGTTATATTTATGAAAATAAATAACATGAAATAAACAGTACTTGTGATTCAGTAATGGGGAACAGGTTGAGGTTTTGGAGATGCTCTCTCATCTAAATCTCTTCTTTCTTACTGTCTTCTTCTCCAAACTCGCGAATGTTGGGCGCAATGATAGTACGCAAAAGAAATAATTAAAAATATACTCTAATAATATTGATTAGTATTAAAAGTTATACACAGATGAATTATTCAAAAATCATGGTCTTCGATGTCCACCTCGATGATGCCTTCGGTAGTTTCTGAAAGGTCAAATAATCTGACACTTATTTTAAGGGGTCACTTTCCACATGGGGCTGCTTTTGAACTGAAGTCGAATAATGAAAATATATGAAGATATTCAAATTAGGAAAGTTTAATGTAACTCCGTACACTTAAAAATGTATAAATAATTTTTAATTAGACCTTTCAACTGATTCTTTCATTAGTATATCCTTAATTAAAAACATTAATTAATTAACTCGGTAAAAACTACATAATTATTCTACTACTTGGGTTGTCATCATCTCAGCTGGAGGATCACAAATGGAACATCATCAGCAATATAATTGGTCAGATTAACTGTTCTTCTCTGTTTTTTTTTTTTAATATGTATCATTAAGTGGGTTATCAGTGTCATCAGCTTAATTTTCTTTTCCTTTTTTTTTAATTAATAAGCCATTTGAACAGAAAGCATGAATTGGCTAGCCACCCACTGATTTTGAATAAATATAAAAGAAATGGTCCCAAGATTTGGACAAAGCAATTATATGAATCAATCTTGACTGGAATATTCTTGGTGCAACATCCATGGATACACTGAGACAATAGGGTACATTAAATTAATTATAAGCACTAGTTAATTCTCCTTAAAATTTTAGTTAGATCTTGTGAATAAAAAAATCCACTAAAAATTGTATAATCTCACCATATATAATTGATCCGTTATTCTATATAAATTATAACTCGACCTTAATTATTATTTATTCTTTGTTTATAATTGATATTTTTATTATTAATTTAATGACCATTATTTTTATTTTAATGACTAAACGGTCATAATATAAATATTATTAATTAATTCTATACCTATAAAATGAATCTTCTATATCTAAAGATCAAAGGTACATATATGATAAATTCTAGTATCTAATTTATTTTATTATTCTCACATACTTAATTCTTATACTAGCTTGAATATCGAAATGCCTTTTGCAAGTATTTATCTTATGTGTTCTCTTTCTTACCAAAATTTACATCTTCTAAAGATAAAAAGACAAGCTCAATTCTTTTTAAAAAGACAAAACTTATATGGGCGCCTATAATTTTTTATATGATTTGAGCTTCCCTTTGTAGGTATACATCCCATTAGTTTGGAAATTTTTTGTTAAAAAAAAAATCATTCATATTTTAAGATTTCCAACTCTATAATTAAAGCTAAAATTATGCAAGAGATAATAACCTCAAATAACATTTAGGTACTTAAGACAAAATATGAGATGATCCAAAGTTTTGCCAAAACTAACACCACTAATTTTTTCCCCTCAATGATTAAGGTACAATCATGTTATCCATGTACACCAATAACCAATTATGTATTAAATCAACCATTCGCATAGAATATATCTTAAAATATAAAATATACAATAAAATAAAATTAATATATATATATTTATATATAAATATATAATGATTGATTTGATTATTGATTTTTTATGTGCACATAATATTTTTTTAATAAGTTATATATTGACCTAACTGATCTCATGCAATGCAAATCAAGGTCATTAGGACTTGAGAAGTGGTTAGTAACTTAATATCAATGTTTAATTTGATTGATTTAGTAAGTTGTTTGGTGCTTATAAATCAAATATTTGAGAATATAAAATAAAAAATAATGTTGGTCAAGTGTCATCATTATATATTTGATTCATTGGGCTAAAGCTTGAGTTAGCTAGATTAACTAAATAATAATAATAATAATAATAATAATAATAATAATAATAATATCCCGCTTTATACAGGCAGCAACTCATTAGTCAGCAACAAATCTTTAAATGGATCGAAACTCAGTACCGTAGCGAATTAGTCTTTGGTCTGTCGAGTTGAGAGATACCATAAAAAAAATAATAATAATATAAACTTCAATATGAAATAAAAAATAGAATAATTGGTGGTAGAAGTATCGAAAAAAGTTGGCTAAGACAGCCGTGAATGCATGGACAAAGATGAAGAAGCAAGAGACATTATATATATATATCAAGTTCAAGATCTTGTGCAATTGAAAAACTCTGACCCGTATCTTGTTTTGGACCACTTTGTCGAGTTAAAAATACCTACTCCTACAAATATCTATATATAAACTACGAACATGCAACTACTTATATATAACAATAACAATACTTTAATTTGGTTACATTATTTATTGTAAATTTTGTATTATCTTGTAGGGTATAGTCATAAGTTTTTTTCCCTATCTAACTTATTTTATATATTGACAAAGTACTAATTAATTGATAGTTTATTATTGCATGTTGAGCGTTTAATTATTTTTAAAATTAAATGGGATCATCAGTTTAGATAAGTATAGGGAATAATGCAATAATGCACAATTTAATAATTTAGTTTGTTGGTTGATATTTAAGTAACTATTTCTGAAAATGTGTGACTTTTTTTATCTTGTTGTATAATAATAATATATATTAGACCATATTTAATAAATAAAGGACTTAAGTAGCCAAAGTAATAATAATTTTTCAACGAAGGATTTGTAATTGAGACTCTAATTTAATTAAGGCAATATTTAATATAATAGCCTCTCAAAGTTATTACACTTTGAAAAATATATAACACAATGATAAGAAATCCATCACATTGAGAAGAGACAAATCTAGCATTTCATTCACTCCATTAAAAAAAAAATACAGAAATTAAAGACTAGCTAGTACAAATCCGAATATGCATAAAACAATAGAAAATTGTTTTTTTAAAAAAATAATGTTTTGCTAATATCAAGTGGTGGAAATTAAACTTTTATTAAGTTTCAAATTTATTAATGTATTGGTAATTTTAAGATCTTATTATTTTAATTAATTAATTAAAAATTATCACTCTAAAAATTTTTAACTATGTGTTAATTGTACACTAAAATTAACTATTGAAATTAACTATCTTTATAAAACACATATTGAAATACAAAATATACATTAATTAATTAAACTACAGATATATTTATATATAAATATAAAATAATTGATTTAGCAATTAATTTTAGTGTGCACATAATAAAGAAAAAAATGTTTATGCAAAAAAATTAAACAAATCCAAAAGAGACACTTTTTAAAGAGGAGTGTTAGAGATATAACTATTAATATTATTTTTTTTATTCGTTTAAGTTTTTTAGATGAATGGTTTATTATTAGATATAGTACATTTTTTAAAAAATATTAACTAGTCGCAGCATATTAGATATAGTACAGTGAATAATAAAACCCTAAAAATTTAATAAGATCTCTATTGAACTTCGCACAAAACAACGTTGAATTTACAACTAACATTGTAGATCGTTATAAAGTTTCTTGAGACAGCTCAACAACAGAGAAAGTCCAGATCTCCAAATCCATCCAACACACATTTCGATCATATATATTTCAATACAGCGTGAAGCATGAGTTGCTTCGAGAGTTCAACGTTGTGGCTTGAAATTAGGGTCCTAATCAAATGGGATTGATTGTAATATATATGTTATTTTGTAGAATTAATATATAGCTAGCTAGCTAATAAGGACATTATTTGCAAATAAAGTAAGGGAAAAAAAATGGTACATATGCCTAAGCTTCACTACTCTCACAGTCCAAGCTGTCACCCTGTCACATATCAACCAAGTTCAACAAATTTGAATTAATAATAAATAAGTTTAATTATTTTATTTATTTTTTTAATTTTATAATTAGATTATTTTTATGTTAAAAACGCTAAAATTAATAGAATATTTTTTCTAAAAATTATGTGATCAAAGATTTAATTAGATTCTTAATTGTAAATACTTTTATAAGTTGCTGAAAAATATTGAGTTAACATTAATATTTTTTACACTATAAAAATCTAATAATTGAAGAAAAAAATATAAAAATTTAATTACAAACTTAATGAAATAACAGAAATTAACAGAATAATTAAACTTAATAAATAATAAAAAAAATTTAATAAATTTTACTTTAATGCATATTGATTGTGAATATCAATCTTGTTCCTCAAATAAAATAAAATAAAATAAAATAAATAATATTCTAAAACAATACTCAAGAAATTTTCACTTGGATTTTAATTCTTAAAAAAATTAATAACTAAATCAGTTTTTAATATTTTATTTTATTAGATAAATTAATTTTTACATTAAATTTTGGTAAAAGATTAGATAAATTAATATATATTATTATTTAATAAACATATAATAGTTTTTAAAAATTTTAAAATTCTCCAATCAATCATTCTATATGTAGGGAATAGTATGATGCAAGAATTGATTGTTTAACAAAATAAAAATTTAAAGTTGATTAAAATATTATTGATAATTATTAGGGATATAATCATTTGTGTTACCTTCTCTTATCAGTTTAACCTTTTAGAATGAATTGTTTCATTATATGATATCAGAATTTTGTGTCTAAAAGATTTAGAGTTACAGTGAATTCTAAAAAGTGAAAAAATAGCATAAGGCAAATAAAAGAGAAAAGAATGTCTATATAAAAATCAAGCAAATTCAAAAAAATCTTTTGTTTGAAAAAGAGTATTAGAGATATAACTATTAATGTTGTCTTTTTTTAATTTAAATTTTTGGGATGAATGATTTTATGACCACAATTAATTTCTCTATTTAGTTATTAAAATTTATTGAGGATTAAACAAAATATCTAACTAATAATTTTTTAATGACTGATTTATAGTATTATTATGAATAAAATAGTAATGTTTGATAAATTTGTCCATCATCATCAAACTAAAAGTATATGTATATTCCTCTAAAAGAACCTAATTTATTTTGTCATCTATTTACAAACGATAAATAATAAATTAGTTATTTTTCAAAAATTACAAGATGCGACTTTGTCTTTTATGTTTTTGGCTAAAGATGATATTAGAGTGTAATGCGTATTAACAGGGCTCTATGAATCTAATTCGAAGATGTTTTCATCAAAAACCGTCATTGGATCATCAGTATAGTCGCCATACAAAGGCCAGGGGAGGTACATAGGTACATATACTAAGGCAGCGTTTATTTTCATTGACCAAAACTAAAATTGAAAATTGAGACTTAATATTTTGTTTGATAGTGAGAGATTAAAATTAAAATTTTAGTTTTAGAATACAAAATTTTAGTTTTTTTTAATACTTTTAGAAAGTAGGACAGAGATCACTAAATTTTTAAGAAATAAAAACTAAAATTTTAATTCAATATTTATATTTATTTTATATTAAACATAATACTGACTTATCAAGATATAATTTAATTTAATATATTTTATATCAAATATAATATAAAGACTTAATTTAATCTTTATTTTTTTAGTTTCAGTCTTTCAATTTCAATCTTCTTTCTAAACGCAGCCTAATATTTTAAGGTTTGACTCTGAAAAAGAAAATTAACAAAAACTCTTCCTTTAATAATAGAATTATACTTCTAAAAAAAGAGAAAAAAAGTGTTAAACATAAAAATAAACTGTTTTATTGAATAAAATCTATTTTACAAAATTTGTGTATAAATATATATTATTTAATTTAATTTATTTAATTTAATATGTATTTTATATTTTAATATATATATAGTTGATTTAATTTAGTGATTTTTTTTTATGTATACATAGTAATAGTATAGGTAGGACTTATAAAATAAATTTCAAATTTTTGTACACAAATTGGATATCTTCAAATCAAATTGAAAATACTCCAAATTGAAAATGGAAAATAGCGATGCGAGTGACCAAGTCACCTTGTGTCTGGTGAGCCCATATATTGATGGCATCTACTTCCATTATTTCTTCTGTCCTAAGAAACAAAGAAACATCCAAAGTGTGTGTAGTGCAATATGTCAATCTAGAGAAATTATAAATTAAGAATGTAACACAAAGCATCCCAAAAGGTCAAAAACACAGAGAACTGTTCCACGCGCAGGAGTGAGAGAACTTTGAAATCAAGAACTGTTTTTGCTGCAAACTAAACAAAGATTTATAATAATTAATATAAGTCCATAGATATAGGAAGATAGATGCTGACCTTTTTACAATGAAATATTTAAATTATTATTTTTATTCACTCTTATTTTATATTTTAATTGCTATCTAGTTTTTTTAATGGGATAAATTATTTTTTATCTTTTAAAATTTGACAAAAAATTTAAAAATATTCATAAATTTTATTTTAAAAATTTTCGATTTGCATCAAATGTATTTCAGATAATTAAATTTTTTAAAAAAATTTTAATTAATTTATCAATAACTTTACAAAGACAATTTTTAATACAAGTAAGCAACGTAAAATTTTATCATTGGTTTTCAATTATCAATCATTATTATTGAATTGATCTTAAATTTCTTAAAAAATTAGCTGTCAGAATATATTTAATATAAATAAAAAATTTTAGAATAAAAATAAAATAAAACTTAAAAATATTTTTAAAATTTTATCAAATTTCATATAAAAAATATATACTTTGCCCTTTTCAATGTCATTAGATATGATATGAAATTTATTGCAAATATTGATGATAAATTGTATATTCATCAAATGTACAATAATAAAGAATGTTTATTTTTAGGTTTAAATGTACAATTTGAAAATAATGACAAAATCTACTTAATATCAAATTAATTCAACATAAAATTGATACAAAATATATCTAAATATTATATTAATTTATAATATCCTAAATATATTTTAATATTTTACCTAATTGTAATAAAGAAAAATAATGAATCGGTTTAGGGTTTGTTTAGGCTTCTAAGATAAAATGCTTTTTTGAGTTATTTTTCTAAAAATTTTATAAAAAAATAAAAATAATTTTATATTTGAATATATGATAAAAAAGATCTTTTTATTTATTAATTATATTTAAATATAATAATATAAAAAATATTTTTGTTTATTTATTATGTAAAAAATATCTTTTTTAAAAAAAATGTAAATTATAATTTTTAAAAAATATATATTTTTTATTTTTTTATTATTTTTATTTTTATTATTAAAAATTTATCTAATATATTAAAAAATAAAAAAAGTTTTTGATAATTTTTTTTATTAACTTAATGATATTCAAATAAATACTTAGTAGTTTAGTTTAATGTAGAAAATAAATTAACTAGACAAAACAATTGTCTTTTTCAGCCGAAAGTTTACTTCCATCTCACACTACACATGGTGCATCCAATTTCAACAATTAATAATCAAATCAAATAAAGGGTTTTTATTGGTGGATGTGTGCAACAACAGTGTAACATTTCTTTTCTTTATTATTTGATTTCATGTGCATAACCAATTGACCATATCCTTAGCTTCAATTCATTGAGAAATTAATTAAGGATGCAAGTTGTTGTTATTGCAAGTGGCATAATAGTGACCAAAAAAATTACTAGGGGTTTGCTTCATTCATGGACACGTTGGTGGGGACTGCATAATAATAAGTGATGGATCAGAGATAAGAAAACAAGTATAAAAGGTTGCATTGTATGTTCTTGCGCTGTTCTACATACTTAGACAGCAAATGCTTATCTGGATTCTATATTGGTATGTGTATTGCATAGATATTCTAATTTTGGGCCTAGCTACGTTTTTTTGGGTCACAGAAATTATTTTTAATATAAAAACAAAGATGATATTTTAGTTGAATATTGATATTTGAAGTGTATTATAATATTGTGGAAATCATTCAATATGCTCTCTACGTGTTTTAACACGCTCCCTACGTGTTAGCCAATATATTGCCACGTGTTGACTTATCACCAACAAAATCTATCCATTTGTAATTACACTAAATAATTTCATTTTCAAAAAAAAAAAATCCAATATTTTTTCCGTCAGCCAGGATATGACCAGTTAATATATTCCTTTTTTTTTTGTTCTATATTTTCTGTGAGAGAAATTTTTTAAATTTTTTTAGTCTTTATCTTCTAGTTTCTACTAAAATTCCTTTAATCTTTTTTTCTTTTTTTTTTATTATTTTCTTTTACTTTCTTACATTTCCACAATATAAATTATCTTCGTACTCTTCTCTCGTTTTTGTCTAAATGTCTTATAAAAAGAAAATAAAAAATTTTTAATTTTACTTTGTCTTTCTAAAATTTTTAAAGAATATAGCTGTTTTATCCTCTTGTAATATTATAAATATATAAAATAATATTTTATTTATTTAGAATACTAATATATTATCTTAATATAAGTAATATTAATAATAAAATAATAATATCATTATTGTTTTACTATTATTTAAAACTTGTTAACTAAATCTTATACTTAAATTTTTAAGAATTATATTTTTATCTTAAACTTTTACATATTTTTACTTTTAATCCAATATTTTTATAAATTTTACTAAAATAACTTTACATACTTTATAATTACCAAAAATATCCCTGTACTTTTATAAAATATTCGTTCTATCTTTGAACTCCTTACTTAATATCCAAAATACCCCTAAACTTATTATATTACTATTTTATCCTCAATCTTTTATTAAATTATCATTATATCCTCATAATTTCTCAAGTCATTGTTGATATTCTTTCTTTTTCAAGAAAATCGAACATTTACCTTATTTTTCTTTCAAGTTTTCTGTTTGACTTTTAATCCATTTTCGAACTTTTTAGTTATCGATTTTTCTTAGCTTTTAGTTTAATTTTTCAACTATCAAATCACATGAAATTTCTCAATAATAAAACTTGAAAACAGCCGCAAAATATAGCTCAACAGTTCAGTTTTGAATTGCTTCCTTGAAAATGAAACATAAAGTCATCAAATCAACAAAATTTCATCAAAATTCAAGTATAAAATTATACAATATATTTCAAGTCACAAACATCCAATCAACAATCGCACTTTAAAAACAGATTTAATTCATATTAAAATTACCAAATTCTAGTTCTTGTTGCTTTTAACAAAATAGATGCACCAAGTATGGTTTTTGACTAAGAAATTCAAGAAGAAAACGTCAAAAATTGATTACTCCACCAAGCTCCCACTTGGTCAAATCATACATTGAGGGACAGCGGCTTCGCTCTTTGTTTCTTTCCATGAACACCGGTGCCATTTTGAAGAGGAAAAAGAGATGAATACTTTAATCAGTTTTAGATTTTTTTATGCGAGTTACGGAACTCAAGAAATCAAACTCGGAAGGTTATGACTTTCGTAGGTTCTCTCAGGGTCTCACTCTCTTCTTTTCTTTCTATTTGGTTCGGTTAGAATAAAGAAGATAAGATGAGATTAATGATGATAATGATGATGTGTTAAAGAAGGAGCGTGTGTCACGTTCTGAAGCTTCTGAGTCAGCGAGTCAAGTTATAAATATTTTAAACGAATAATTAGAAAAGATAGATATATTAAAACATAAATAATATATATATATATATATATATATATGGGAAGTTCTATGGTGACATTGATTTTGGTGGCTAAAAGTGGCATAAATTTGACCAATAAATAAAATATTAACACATGGCAAAAAAATTAAATCTAAAATTAAAATGATTCTCTCTTTCTTATAATATTTTATAATTACTTTTATCAAAATAATTTTTTATATTTTTTGTAATTATAAAAATAATTTTAAAAATATTAAAATAATTTTTTAATTATTATTTTATTATTATTTTTATTTTTAAAAAAATAATTTCTTATAATTATTTTTACTAAAATAATTTTTTTATAATTATTATTATTTTAAATTATTTTTATTATTATTACTTTTAATAATTTCTAAAAATAATACCAGAATTTTTTTTAATTATTTTTATTATTATTTTTTCTTTTTGTAATTTTGAAAAACTAAAATCAAAATAATATTCTTTTTCTTATAATTTTTTATGATTATTTTTAAACTAACACCAAGAGAGAAAATATCATTTTAGTGTTAATTTTTTAAAATTACAAAAACAAAAAATAATTATTAAAAATTATTTTTTAGAAATAAAAATAATAATAAAAATAATTAAAAAATAAAAATAATTATAAAAATTATTTTTCAAAAATAAAAATAATAATAATTATAAAATTATTTTGGTGTTATTTTTTTGAAATTATTTTTTATAATTATGAAACTAATTATAAGAAATTATTTTAATAAAAATAATCACAAAAAATTACAAGAGAGAGAATTATTTTTATTTTAGATTTAATTTTTTTGTCATATGTTAATATTTTATTTGTTGGTCAAACTTATGCCACCTTTAGCCACCAAAACCAATGCTACCATAGAATTTCCCTATATATATAGATAGATAAATATATATGAGTTACTAACATGATTATCGTAAAGATAGAAGATATATGATGAAGTATTAGCAAATTTAAATCTATCGAAAAGTACCAATAATAATAGTAACTAATCCTTATTTTAATTAAAACAGGTAAAAATAAAACAGCAACATAATAATAATAATAATTTTATCTTCTCTCAGAATTCTGGATCGGTCATCAAACTGGAACTAACCATAGAAAAATCAAAATTTTAAAAAATATTGTTTTATTATAAAATTTAGGATGTTACATCGCTTGTTTAAACAGACTAATAAACTAATCTCTAAGCCAATTAACTTTTTTTTTTTGCCGGATGAATTGGACAACCCCAATTCTAGATATCATTACATATTCATCCACACAACACTAAAGAATTCCTTTTAACTTGGTGCATCACTAAGGTTCGAATCCGAATATAGCATATTAAGAGGCTCATGATTTACCATCTGAGCTAAGTCTCAGCTGCAAGTCAATTGGCTTGAGTCAGCTCATTTTGGTGGCGGGGACAAAAAGGTATAAAATTAGTGGTTTTTTATTCTTTCTCTCTTTTGGGCCTTGAAATTAGTTCTAATTGGATATTACGAAGTGATGTGCATGCAAAAGTCTTGGGCCTCAATGGAGCATGTTCTGTAATATTGTTTCCAATGCACTGCGGTGGTACTTGATTTTTTTTATTGGACAGGTCGGTGTTACTTGATTTGTTACCATATATTTGTAATCGGGCTTATTAGTCTGTTTCAAATTAACGATTGAACCATTTCAGAAAAAAAATTTGCAGCAACCCGATCCAATTTGGAGAAAATAATCCCTAAAGAGTAAAACCACACAAGTCGTAGTTGTTTATGTTGTTTAAGCGTTATGTTCTAACTAAATTCTTTTGAAGTCATCAAATCCCAAGTTAGTAAGCAACCCTTGATAACAAGATCCCCTACTAATTTTGTGGGCGTCTTCCTTTATTTTCCATAAAAAAATCTAAAAGATAAAATTTAAATAATTAGATACATATGAAATATCTAAATAACATATAGAAATAATAAAATAAATTTTAATACTATATTAATCATTTAAAATTGAGTAATCATAACTTAACTTTTAATATTCATTTAAGCAAGAGTTGTTGTTAAATCTTTATCTTTATCTTTATAGTATACAAATGGGAAGCTCATTTGCTGACGTGGCGCTCATACGTTGAGTCTGGGAGTTTATTTGCTTACGTGTCGTCACTAGAAATTTTTAGATTTATATTTATAAATTATAAATTATTATTTACTTAGGTTGTTATTTTCAAATTTTAAGTTTGGGTTGTTTTACTTAGGTTGTTATTTTTTAAATTTTAAATTGTTTTATTTGTTTGGGTTGTTTTACTTAAGTTGTTATTTTTTTTAGATTTCAAATTATTTTATTTAAGTTGTTATTTTTTAAATTTTACTTAGATTGTTCTTTTTTATATTTTAACACTATTTTTTAAAAATCTGTTAATTCTTTTTAGCATTATTTTTAAAAATTTTATTGATTTTTTTTTAAATTGCAGCTACATAAATTCTTTTAAAGAAATTTAGAGTTTTAAAAAAAATTACGTTAATTATTCTTCGGTTGTTACATACTAATATTACTATAAATAAAGATTTACGTTAGTTTAGAATTTTTATTATTTGTTTAGGTTGTTATTTTCAAATTTTAAGTTTGGGTTGTTTTACTTAGTTTGTTATTTTTTAAATTTTAAATTAAAGTCAACCAAATTTAAAAAATTTTAATTATGATGCAACTATAAAAGGATAAGTTATGAGAGATGTAAAGCACCACAATTTAAAGTACATCAATCCCTTTCTTTACATATATCCAAAATCTCCATACTTATTCCAATGGCTGGTATTCACAAAATTGCTGACATCAATCCTACAATCGACAATTTGTGTGTACGTATATGAGTGATACGGTTACAGACACTATCAAGTTACGAAAATTCTCCATTGTCATACTCAATTGAGATGGTTTGGCTCGATAAAGACGCGAATTTTCTACTAATATCCTTTTATCCATGACTCCAAGGTTATTTATTTATTTTTTTAAATTAAAGTCTATGTACATTGGATTAGATATTGAATAAGTCTATATTTAATTTTTTTTATGTTATTTTCTTTTTTAAGCAAGTATCGAATAAAGTTTGGTGTCATTGATGATTCTGACTGTGCATGTTATGTAGTCTTTGACAAGGAGGCAAAACAAATTTTGGGAAAGAGCTGTGTAGAGATACTTGATCTACTCCTATTGGTAAGATCTAACCAATATTTATTTCTAAAAACATCAGTGAAGATATTTTTATTGGTACTTTTTATATTATTTATTATTAATATATTATGTAATACCCTGCAGAAAGGAGATCTATCGGATACACCTACACTTTTGCTCAACCTAATTGATAAGATTTTTCTCTTCATCGTTGAAGTTCAAATATCTGATAATCCACATTTTTCACCTTCTTATAAAGTTAAGAAGATGACTGATAATGTGGATCTCATAAATAAATTCAAAGAGGCTCACCCTATTCAAATTGTGAGTATATATAAGTGTACTTTCTATTAAAAATAAAATTTATTTTTTACTTCCTTGGTCATTAGTAGTATCTAATTTATAAATAATAATTAATTATAATTTTAGGATGTTGACTACACCAGTGGTTTGCTTCAAATTTCAAAGACATCCTCAATCATTGAAGGAGACAAAGTAGAAGGTGCTAAGGTATTTGTTAAAAAATAATTTTTTTTTGTTTGTTTTCTCAAAATTAGATCTTAATTTTATTAAAAAAATATTAGTGAGATAAAATCAAAGGTTAGAAAGAAGTCTTTAATTTAACGTGGTTTTTTGTACAGAATTTGTTGCTTGAATTCAAATGAAGTTGCGGCCAATGATGAATCCGAATTGTTGAAAAATGCTATTACACCAACTAAGCGACTATCCTCGGAGTCGGAAAATTCAAAGGTGGAAGGAGATACCTCAACTTGCAAGAAGATCAAGATTGAGAAAGAAACTTGAGAATTTGGATGCACATGTTTTAGAATCCCTTTTAGAGTCTATCTAAATCTAATAGAATAATGCCAAGCATATGTTTGTTTTGGTGGAAACATTGTTTTTTCTTGAGTTGTTATTTTTCTTTGTTCTTTTCGATTTTTATGTTTGGAATTTAGAATTTTTTTAAATATAAATTGAAGTTATTTGGTTATTACTTGTGGTTTTATTTTTAATTTGATTCTCACCGTTGATATTCTGATAATTTTTAATTTAATATTTAATGTCATAAAGTTATAAATTTCTTCTTTGAATTATTGTTGATTTAGTTATTAATTTTTAATGTGTACTTATTTAAAAAAAATCTAATTATAATTTTTAATTAAAGTATTATATTTAGAATTTTAAATTTAAATTCAAATATACTTTTTTTTTTTATTTTTATGTAATCAATTGGGTTTGAGAATATTTTTTAAAAATTTATACAATTTATAAGCTAGTATTAAGATGTGAAGTTATTTATACTATTTAAAAAAATGTAATACTGTTTAAATTTTAGAAAAAGTATAATAACGTTAATACTGTTTATGTTGAAACTAAAAAAAAATCATTTTTAAATTAACAAATTTCTATATTCCTAATGGACAACGGACGTTTGATTAGAAAATTTTATTTAAAAATTTAAAATTTATACTATCTATTAAAAAATTCTATTTAAAAATTTTAAATTTGAATTTCTAATACTAATTTCTAATTAAGTTTTTAATCATTTCGATTTTTAAATTTAAATTTTTTTACTTGCCACATTTATAAATTTCTATTATTATCTTTTAGATTGTAGAAGTACTTTCATCTTTTTCTCTCTTTTTAAGTATTTTTTCTAAATTTACGTAATTTATAAAATTATTAATTTTTAGATTATATTTAATTTTATTTATTTTTATCGATAAATAATAGGATTGATACTATTTATAACGAAACTAATAAAAATTATTTTTAAATTAACAAATTCCTATATTCTTAATGAATAACAAACGTTTAATTAAAAAAGTTTATTTAAAAATTTTAAATTTGCACTAGCTAATTAGGAAACTCTATTTAAAAATTTAAAATTTAAAATTCTAATACTAATTCCTAATTAAGTGGCTTCTTAACCATTTTGATTTTTAAATTTAAATTTTTTTATTTGTCATATTTATAATTTTTTTTCTATTTATTTCGTTTACATTGTTATTTTTTAGATTATCTCAGCACAACAATAGAAGTACTTTCATATTTTTCTCTCTTTTTACTTATAAGTTATTCATTTTCAATCTCTTTATTTAAGGAAATAAAAAAAAGATTTTAACTATAAGTTGAATTTATTGATCTGAGATTAAACTTATATTTATTTGAAAAAAGATACTTTTGTAAAAAAATATATATTATTTTCTGTAAAATATGTTTACGTAACTAAATAAATGAGAATAAAAAAGAAATTAAAGCAGCCATTGAAAATAAAACCTATGCGATTTTACATAGACATAATTAAGAAGACACTAATTTCATATTCTATTTGGTAAGTTAGACATGAGAAAAAAATGTAAAAAAAGTAGTGTCTCAAATTAAAAATTAGTGTTTCAACATTTTAGAGAGATACAAAATACATCTTTTTAATGGGTGTTTGTGTATGACTATGCCTTCCATCATTTTTATCTCAGTAAACAAACACCATACATGTACTCCTGTATCTATATTTTGATGGACATGTATACCAAAAACAAACGCGGTCATATGTGTACTACTTTAATTTTTTTAATAATATAAAAAATTTGATAATAAAAATGTATTATGTATAATGTATATATATTTTTAATTGGTTAAAAAATTTATTTATTTAATATTTTTAGGTATATATTGAAAGATGCAAGAAGTCCAAAGAGAAGCAAGATTATATTGAAGAGAAAATTGATATTAAAAGACAAAGAAAATACAAAGCGAAGCACAATTTAAGGTAGATTTTATATAAAAAAAAATAAATTAATTATTTTATCATTTTTATTTTTAGGTTAGAATAATATATTTTTTTATTTGGTATTTTTAAGTATGTCAGTTCTATATATTTAGTTTTTATTGGGTATACAAAATAACTAACATGTCATGAGTATTTTGGCCGAATGAAAGCCCATAAAATACAATATTTTCTATATATTATTTAGCTATTGACAAGTAATAAATTATTAATTTACATTGTCTTCGTAATATGTTACTAAATTTATTTATGAAAAAATTACAGGAAATTCGAGTGATAGTTCCAATGGTGTGCATTTTCAATCGGTGTTGTCGAACATTACAAATAGCATTAATACAGATTTATTTTTGGATGATTTTTTTTGGAACATGCACTTTGGTATATGCAAAATAATTATTATAGATTTTGGATGATTTTTTTTGGAACATGCACTTTGGTATATGCAAAATAATTATTATAGATTCATGGGAGTACACAAATCGAATTAGATTGCAAAGGGATGCAAGACTGAATAAGAAGACTATGCTACTTCAAAAGAGACATGGTAAGATAAGCATGATAAATTGTAATTATCACAAAGCTAAAATTTTACTTCTTTTATCTTTAATACTACCTTCATAATATATATTCATAATTCAGCTGATTCAAACATTTAACATATATTCATTTTTCTTTTTTTATAATATAAAGTACTTGATTTATCTCTAATGATTACAGGAACAAGTACATCTAATTCAAATTTAGATACTAAAGACTTAGAAGAAGTGTGCATAACTGAAAAAGAAAGACACCTGATACAAAGAAAAATATTCTTGAAGGAATTGACTATAAATCTTTCAAAATTTTTTGAAGAAGTTGAGGATATTACTGAAAACACGACTATATTAGATGATTCTATGCAAATTGAATATCCGGCCATATTCGATGTTGCTGAGAATACAGGTAATTTAAGAAGTAGCAATATCAGTACTTTATTATTTACTATTATTATGCTTTTTATAAACAAAAAATTATCGTTTAGTGTTCAAGTTTTAAAATTCAAACTAAGATATGGTTATATATTATAATTTTTGTATTTGAACATTGATTTATTGTAATTCTTATTGTTTAATTAACGTCCATGTAAAATTTAAATCTTGAGGTTGGCACAATGAAATTGTATTATATGATCTCATCTTTTTAATCCATAAATTGCATTCTTCGGTAATCTTTTATAAATATTATTTTTATACTTAACATGGTGAAAGAAAGGTATATTTTTATATAAAGTATTTATTGCAGATATAACTGAAACAATTTATTATCTTGGTGATTATTAGATGTGATAGATATTGGTGACCCAGAATTTTTTTGTCGGCATTGCGACGCCATGATGCGGTATGAGGAGAGATCAGAGAAGTCCAAAACAGGATCCAATTTTGAGTTCTCAATATGTTGTATGCGAGGGAAGGTACAACTGCCGTTTTGAAGCACTTGATCGGACGCTCAGGGATCTTATGTCAGTTACCGATCAACATAAGACACATCAACCATTTGGTGGTAAGGTTGTTGTTCTAGGAGGTGATTTCAGACAGATACTTCCGGTGATTCCGAAAAGAAGTAGACACGATATATTGGCATCCGCTATTAACTCATCCCATCTGTGGTCATTTTGTAAGGTTCTGAAACTGCATACGAATATGAGGCTTATAATGTCTTCTTCGGATCAAGATGAAGGTAAAATGAAGAGATTTGCTAATTGGATACTTGATGTTGGAAATATAAATATTAGTTCTGTTGTTGGTGTTGAATCAGAAGTTGAAATTTCAGATGATCTATTGATTACAACTACTGATGACCCTTTCTCTCATTTGGTAGACTTTGCATATCTAAATTTGTTGTAAAACATGTCAGATTACAGGTATTTTCAGAGTAGGGCAATTCTTGCACCCACGCTTGAGAGTGTCGAGAAGGTAAACGATTTTGTCTTGACAATCTTTTCAGGGATGGAAAAGGAGTATTTGAGCTCTGACACATGTCAAGCTGATGAGAATGAAGATGTACAACAAGAGTGATTCACACCAGAGTTCCTAAATGACATCAAATGTTCGGGACTAACCAATCACAAGTTGACTTTGAAGCCAGGAGTCGCTGTAATGCTACTGTGAAACATAGACCAGACTTCAGGTTTATGCAACGGGACAAGATTAATAGTTAACGAACTTGGCAGCAACGTAATTGGAGCGACGGTAGTGACCGGTAGAAATATTGGAGATAAAGTGTACATTCCAAGAATGAACTTGATCCCTTCAGATTCAGGATTGCCATTTAAGTTTCAACGGAGACAATTTTCATTAACAGTATGCTTTGCAATGACCATTAACATGAGTCAGGGTCAATCATTATCACATGTACGGCTTTATTTGCCAAAATTAGTGTTCACCCATGGACAACTTTATGTTGCTTTGTCAAGAGTTAAGAGTCGCAGTAGCCTCAGGGTTTTAATTCTAGACGAAGACGGCAATCCAAAGTCATCAACAACCAATGTTGTGTTCAAAGAGGTTTTTAATAATATTTAGGTAAGAATAATATTATTTCCATTTTAATAGCATGTTATGATTTACAATTTTGTACAAATATTTACTATAGATATAACTAAGGGTTAAGTACTGTTTTCGTCCTAAGGTCTGGGGCGAAAATCAAATTCGTCCCCGACCTTTTTTTGTTATTAAAATCATCCCCAACGTTGTAAAACGTTATAAAATCGTCCTTTACTACTTCAATTTTATTATTTTGACAAAATTACCCTTTATAATTAATAAAAATAATATTAAAAAAAACAAAACAACACCCTCCCCCCTCCCCACCCCCCAACCCGAACCCAAATCCTACATCTCTTCAGTTTCTTCCCTCTCAGCCCCTCATCCCCTTCTTCTTACCCTTCCTCCTACCCATTTTTTCGAATCCCCTCCCAACCACAACCTCAATTCTTCTTCTCTCTCTTTCTGCCACCGTACCATCTCCGCCCCCGCCTTCTTTTCTACCTTCTTCTCCCCGATGAGGTCCACAACCTCGCCGCCCAGTCCCACATCGCCGTCTCTGTCGACAACAAAATGCACCAAACCAGCGAATCCAATCCTGTGAGCGTTGCAAGAGGTCACTGCCATGGACAGTGAAGAAGTCGGTGACTCTGTCCCTGCGATTGGCTTGCAAGGCGTGAACGACGAAGAAGCGGAGAAGAGAAGTTGATGATCTTATCGACTTGGAAGCCCTTTCCAAGATCGGTTCGGAGCTCAGAGTCGTAGGATTAGAGAGTGTTGGTGAAGCCTCGGAAGACGTAATGCATGTTCTCCATTAGTTTGGCTATTTTAGGTGGTTTTGGATTCATCTTCGTTCCTCTTTTTCTTCGTTCTTCCTTTTTTTTTTGAAGAACATAAATATTTTTTTTAATTCTTTTTAATTTATGTGGTTGCTGATTTTGGATTTGAAGTGCAATTGATGATTGTTGAATTGTTGTCAAATATAAATTTTAGTGATTTATTTTGTGGTTGTTGTTGCTGCTGAATTTGTTATTGTTGAATTTGCTGGATTTGTTGTTGTTGCTGGTGAAGAAGAGAAGAAGAATTGTTGTTGCTAGATTTAGTTATTGCTGTTGTTAAATGAGAGAAGAAGAATTGAAGTTTTTTGGGTGGGGGAGGGGGAGGAAGGGAGAGTCCGAAAAGAGCAGAAGGAAGCTGAATTTGTTATTGTTGAATTTGCTGGATTTGTTGTTGTTGCTGGTGAAGAAGAGAAGAAGAATTGTTGTTGTTAGATTTAGTTGTTGCTGTTGTTGAAGAAGAGAAGAAGAATTGGAGTTTTTTAGGTGGGAGAGGGGGAGGAAGGGGATGAAAAAGGAAGAAACATCGGGGATGGGGATGGGGATGGAAATGGGGATGGGGTGGGAGGGGGGTGGGGGGAGGGTTTTTTGTTTTTGTTTTTTTTTTTAATATTATTTTATTAATTATAAAGGGTAATTTGGTCAAGATAATAAAATTAAAGTAGTAAATGACGATTTTATAACGTTTTGTAACGTTGGGGATGATTTTAATAACAAAAAAAGGTCGGGGACGAATTTGATTTTCGCCCCAGACCTTAGGGATGAAAACAGTACTTAACCCTATAACTAATTTATCTATAACTCTTTTTTCAAATTTGAAATGAAATGTGTAACAAGGAGCACAACATCCTATGCCAATTGCTTTTCTAATGAAGTTAGTAAGATACTAGGTTGTCGATAAATTTTTATTAGCTTTTTGAGATAAAATTTAGGGTAAAATTAACATGCTATTATTACAGTTATATATGTTCTTATTTTTTTATGTCTCCCTCCTTATGGTTCAAGAATATTATAAACTTCAAACTCTTCTATTTATATTTTACTTTGAATAAAGATAAAACAACATATTTAACACGTTTATTATATAACGACGATAATAGTGTTATACTAAATTTAAAAAATATATGGTTATAAAATATTATTTTAATTTAACTTATCAAATTTAAATATAAACCCGTGCATCGCACGGGTTTAACACTAGTAGTATACAAATGGGAAGCTCATTTGCTGACGTGGCGCTCATACGTTGAGTCTAGGAGTTTATTTGCTTACGTGTCGTCACTAGAAATTTTTAGATTTATATTTATAAATTATAAATTATTATTTACTTAGGTTGTTATTTTCAAATTTTAAGTTTGGGTTGTTTTACTTAGGTTGTTATTTTTTAAATTTTAAATTGTTTTATTTGTTTGGGTTGTTTTACTTAAGTTGTTATTTTTTAGATTTCAAATTATTTTATTTAAGTTGTTATTTTTTTAATTTTATTTAGATTTTACTTAGATTGTTCTTTTTTATATTTTAACACTATTTTTTAAAAATCTGTTAATTCTTTTTAGCATTATTTTTAAAAATTTTATTGATTTTTTTTTTTAAATTGCAGCTACATAAATTCTTTTAAAGAAATTTAGAGTTTTAAAAAAAATTACGTTAATTATTCTTCGGTTGTTACATACTAATATTACTATAAATAAAGATTTACGTTAGTTTAGAATTTTTAAATTATTATTTGTTTAGGTTGTTATTTTCAAATTTTAAATTTGGGTTGTTTTACTTAGTTTGTTATTTTTTAAATTTTAAATTAAAGTCAACCAAATTTAAAAAATTTTAGTTATGATGCAACTATAAAAGGATAAGTTATGAGAGATGTAAAGCACCACAATTTAAAGTACATCAATCCCTTTCTTTACATATATCCAAAATCTCCCTACTTATTCCAATGGCTGGTATTCACAAAATTGCTGACATCAATCCTACCATCGACAATTTGTGTGTACGTATACGAGTGATACGGTTATGAACACTATCAAGTTACAAAAATTCTCCATTGCCATACTCAATTGAGATGGTTTGACTCGACGAAGACACGGATTTTCTACCAATATCCTTTTATCCATGACTCCAAGGTTATTTATTTTTTTTTTTAAATTAAAGTCTATGTATATTGGATTAGATATTGAATAAGTCTATATTTAACTTTTTTTTTATGTTATTTTCTTTTTTAAGCAGGTATCGAATAAAGTTTGGTGTCGTTGATAATTCTGACTGTGCATATAATGTAGTCTTTGACAAGGAGGCAAAACAAGTTTTGGGAACGAGTTGTGTAGAGATACTTGATCCACTCCTATTGGTAAGATCTAACCAATATTTATTTCTAAAAACATTAGTGAAGATATTTTTATTGGTACTTTTTATATTATTTATTATTAATATATTATGTAATACCCTACAGAAAGGAAATCTATTGGATACACCTACACTTTTGCTCAACCTAATTGATAAGATCTTTCTCTTCATTCGTTGAAGTTCACATATATGATAATCCACATTTTTCACCTTCTTATAAAGTTAAGAAGATGACTGATAATGTGGTTTTTTTGTACAGAATTTGTTGCTTGAATTCCAACGAAGTTGCGGCCAATGATGAATCCGGATTGTTGGAAAATGCTATTATACCAACTAAGCGACTATCCTCGGAGTCGGAAGATTCGAAGGTGGAAGGAAATACCTCAACTTGCAAGAAGATCAAGATTGAGAAAGAAACTTGAGAATTTGGATGCACATGTTTTGGAATCCCTTTTAGAGTCTATCTAATAGAATAATGCCAAGCATATGTTTGTTTTGGTGAAAACATTGTCTTTTCTTGAGTTATTTTTCTTTTTGTTCTTTTCGATTTTTATGTTTGGAATTTAGAATTTTTTTAAATATAAATTGAAGTTATTTGGTTATTACTTGTGATTTTATTTTTAATTTGATTCTCACCGTTGATATTATGATAATTTTTAATTTAATATTTAATGTCATAAAGTTATAAATTTCTTCTTTGAATTATTGTTGATATAATTAAGTTAGTTATTAATTTTTAATGTGTACTTATTTAAAAAAAATCTAATTATAATTTTTAATTAAAGTATTATGTTTAGAATTTTAAATTTAAATTCAAATATTTTTTTTTGAATTTTTAAGTAAGCAATTGGGTTTGAGAATATTTTTTAAAAATTTATATAATTTATAAGCTACTATGCTAATTACAAAGGATTATAATAAAGTAAATAGAATTATCAGTCTTATTAAGATGTGATGTTATTTATACTATTTAAAAAAAATATAATACTGTTTAAATTTTAGAAAAAGTATAATAAAGTTAATACTGTTTATGATGAAACTAAAAAAAATTATTTTTAAATTAACAAATTTCTATATTCCTAAAGGACAACGGACGTTTGATTAGAAAATTTTATTTAAAAATTTAAAATTTATACTAGCTAATTAGGAAATTCTATTTAAAAATTTTAAATTTAAATTTTTAATACTAATTTCTAATTAAGTTTTTAACCATTTCGATTTTTAAATTTAAATTTTTTTGCTTGACACATTTATAAATTTTTATTATTATCTTTTAGATTGTAGAAGTACTTTCATTTTTTTCTCTCTTTTTAAGTATTTTTTTCTAAATTTACGTAATTTATAAGGTTATTAATTTTTAGATTGTATTTAATTTTATTTATTTTTATCGATAAATAATAGGATTGATACTATTTATGACGAAACTAATAAAAATTATTTTTAAATTAACAAATTCCTATATTCTTAAAAAAGTTTATTTAAAAATTTTAAATTTGCACTAGCTAATTTGGAAACTCTATTTAAAAATTTGAAATTTAAAATTCTAATACTAATTCCTAATTAAGTAGCTTCTTAACCGTTTTTATTTTTAAATTTAATTTTTTTTTATCTGTCACATTTATAATTTTTTTCTATTTACTTCGTTTACATTGTTATTTTTTAGATTATCTCAGCACAACAATAGAGGTACTTTCATCTTTTTCTCTCTTAGTTATTCATTTTCAATCTCTTTATTTAAGGAAATGAAAAAAAATTTAACTATAAGTTGAATTTATTGATAGTGAGATTAAACTTATATTTATTTGAAAAAAGATACTTTTGTAAAAAAATATATATTATTTTTCGTAAAATATATTTTACGTAACTAAATAAATGAGAATAAAAAAAAAAAATTAAAGCAGCCATTGAAAATAAAATCTGTGCGATTTTACATAGACATAAGAAGACACTAATTTCATATTCTATTTGGTAAGTTAGACATGAGAAAAATTGTAAAAAATTAGTGTCTCAAGTTAAAAATTAGTGTTTCAGCATTTTAGAGAGACACAAAATACATGTTTTTAACGGGTGTTTGTGTATGACTATGTCTTTCATCATTTTTGTTTCAGTAAACAAACACCATACATGTACTCCTGTGTCTATATTTTGATGGAAATGTATACCAAAAACAAATGTTGTCATATGTGTACTACTTTATTTTTTTTAATAATATAAAAAATTTGATAATAAAAATGTATTATGTATAATGTATATATATTTTTAATTGGTTAAAAAAATTATTTATTTAATATTTTTAGGTATATATTGAAAGATGCAAGAAGTCTAAAGAGAAGCAAGATTATATTGAAGAAAAAATTGATATTAAAAGACAAAAAAAATACAAAGCGAAGCACAATTTAAGGTAGACTTCATATAAAAAAATAAATTAATTATTTTATCATTTTTGTTTTTAGGTTAGAATAATATATTTTTTTATTTGGTATTTTTAAGTATGTCAGTTCTATATATTTAATTTTTATTGGGTATACAAAATAACTAACATGTCATGAGTATTTAAAAGAGACATGGTAAGATAAGCACGATAGATTGTAATTATCACAAAGTTAAAATTTTACTTCTTTTATCTTTAATACTATCTTCATAATATATATTCATAATTCATCTTATTCAAACATTTAACATATATTCATTTTTCTTTTTTTATAATATAAAGTACTTGATGTATTATCTCTAATGATTACAGGAGCAAATACATCTAATTCAAATTTAGATACTAAAGAATTAGAAGAAGTGTGCATAGCTGAAAAAGAAAGACACCTGATACAAAGAAAAACATTCTTGAAGGAATTGACTATAAATCTTTCAAAAAATTTTTGAAGAAGTTGAGGATATTACTGAAAATACGACTATATTAGATGATTATGTGCAAATTGAATACCCAGCCATATTCGATGTTGCTGAGAATACAGGTAATTTAAGAAGTAGCAATATCAGCACTTTATTATTTACTATTGTTATACTTTTTATAAACAAAAAATTATCGTTTAGTGTTCAAGTTTTAAAATTCAAACTAAGATATGGTTATATATTATAATTTTTGTATTTGAACATTGATTTATTGTAATTCTTATTGTTTGATTAACGTGAATGTAAAACTTAAACATTGAGGTTGGCACAATGTAAAACTTCTATTTATATTTTACTTTGAATAAAGATAAAACAACATATTTAACACGTTTATTATATAACGACGGTGATAGTGTTATACTAAATTTAAAAAATATATAGTTATAAAATATTATTTTTAATTTAACTTATCAAATTTAAATATAAGCCCGTGCATCGCACGGGTTTAACACTAGTAAATACATACTTCACAAACTATGAACTCGAATAAAAGTTTATAGACCAATTTAAATCACTCGCAATCATGATATGCAGCTTACACGTAAATAAATTATATTAGAATACATGACACTAAATTGATATATAGACAAATTATTTTTTATAACACAGTGATACTACCATTTATATTAGAGTAAATAGCTAAAATCGTCCCTGAAAGATATCTCAATCTCTATTTTGGTCCTCGAAAGATAAAGATAATTAAAATCGTCCCCGAAAAATACATGATTGGTCACGTTAGTCTTTTCGTCAGTTGGATGATGACGTGTCACGTTAAGTGCCACATGGCATATGATGACGTGGAGGGCTAATGCCACGTATCACAAGATGATTGGTTGACATGTCAGATCGGTGACACCTGGCATGGCACTTGACATGTAAAAAAGTTATTTATAATCAAAATAGTCTTTGAAAGTTCAGATGTAAGTCATTTTTATCCCTAAAATTTTAAAAATTAATCAAATTAGTCCTTATATAATTTTTTTTATTTTTTCTTGATAATATTAAATTTAAAATATTTTTTGATACTACTAATTTTAATAGAAATGTAATTGAGAATCAAAAAATTAGTAATTGTATCTTTTCTTCTTAAAATTTTTTTTAATAAAATTATCTCTCTCCTTTAATTCTTGTCAAAATCTCTCTTATTCTTTTCTATTCTAAAACCTTTTTCTTACATTATTACATTTTGCTGGATATATATATATTCTCAAAATTGAAATGTATGTATTTGTTAACCTTGATGGTTCTAGTTGAACTTGAGAAGGAGGGGTTGAATCAAGTTGGCTTAAAACTTAAAGTTTCAAACTCTGTTTTTGCTGTTGCTCGAGTTGTAGGAGATTATTTGAAATTATCTCATACGCAGAACATTAAAAGTGCAGAGAAGAGGAGAAAGAGGCCAGCATGTATCCTGGTTCGGATTCTCAGTGCCATGAATCCTACATCCAGTCTCCACCACAAACCATGGTAGAATTTTCACTATAATTCTCATGTTACATACACCAATACTATTGAATTACTCCCTAATTCAACTAGTATCTACCCCTAAACTTTCTTCACCAAAGCTTAGCAACCCCAAAAAGCTATCCCAACTTGGAAGGGGAATCTACACAGATTCAATTCTCACCAAGTGCTAACCCAACTTGGCAAGGGGAACTAATCCTAGTTCATAAATCCAAATTACATCAGAAAAATAGTGGCTATTTTGCATCACTCTTGCCTTTTCTCTCTTGGCTTTTGATCCTCACATAATTGTCTTTTTCAAAACAGAAAATAACGCAAGACAGCCATAACAAAAAATCAGAATTAAGCTTGAGTAGAAGAAAGAGATTTCGGCTCTGTGTTAGAGATGGTGCTCTGAATGTGTGTGCTTTCTTTCTTGACTTGAAATGATGGAATGAGACTTCTTATATATCTTCAGCTTGCCTAGAATTTCTGCCTCTTCCATTTCCTTGTGCCAGCTGCTCGTTGGAGCTGTCCTTGATAGCATGCAGTCCTTTCTTCATCTTGCTCCACTACCTTTGCTGTCCGAGGAGCTCGACCACTACTCCTGCTGTCCTTTGCTTAGCCTTCTTCCAAGGCATGCTCTCCTTTTTCATTTTGCTCCATTTCCCTACTGCTGCTGCTGCTATGTGCAAGTTTGTTTTTTCATAACCACGATCCTAGTTTTGCTCAGCTGATATCCTTGGGTTAGTGGTTGTGCCCTTGTGTCCTTGCTTGCTTTTACAGAGCCACACTTGTCCTTGCTGTGTTGTTGCTTCCTTTGTTTTCCAGCTTTCTTGTTTTGCTGTGATGTAGACAGCTGTCCCTTTTTTTTCTTTTGCCAAATGCATAGCCTTTCATTTTTGCTGAACGGTGTAATAAGGATGAAGTATTGGGCTTGTGCATTTGCTTGGAACATCAAAGGAATGAACAAGTAGCATTGTTTGCCTGTGAGACTAATGGGCCTGCCACAATAAAACACACATTAAACAACATTGGGCTTTCAACCCAAATAATGTTTGTCATCATAACTTAACCCAAAATCAAACTAGGCTCAACAATCTCCCCCTTGATGACAAACATGATAAAATAGGGAAATTAAAAAAATTAATTGAATGAGTTAAGAATACTTCCCTTTGATGATCTTTGGATTGTGAGTTGCTCCCCATCAATGCTAGCATTACTCCCCCTTGATCATGGTTTACATCTTTTTCTGAACAAAACTTAAAAACAGCCAAGACCAATATTTCCAAACAATATATCACAATAATGAAAGCACAGAGCAATTAACTCTAAGCACAACACAAGATAAATCATAGCACCACAAAACATCATAGTTCTTAATTATCACTAATATCCCCAAGCCAAATCTAACATTTCCTTTCTTTTCTCCCCCTTTTGTCATCAAGGGAGGAAAGGAGAAACCTGCACAAAATTTGTTAGCGGCTGAGGCATATAGTTTAAGTAGCAGAGTAGTTAAAGTCTTTACAGTCATCCAAAATATTTAACAAGTTCAAAAGGAAACTAAGTCATAATCACAGATGAGATAAAATGAGCTAGGCATAAGAGTTGGATTCATCAGAGGTTCCATCGTCTTTCTCCTCATTGTCAGATGTGGTGAGGCCAACCTCAACATCCTCCACAAAGTCCCTCAGAATGCGAATCATTCCTTTGGTCTTCTTGAGAGCATTTTCCTCCAAAACTTGGTTCCTTTTGCGCTCAGCACCATGATGGAGAAGAAGGTCAGTCAGATTTATGAATTCTTCAAGCACATTCTTCAGAATGCGTGTTATGACCTTGATTATAGTGGAGGTGGAAGGGGGGAATCAGAGGATCCTCATCAACAGAGGGAACATCAGTGCTGTCATCAGTTCGGCGATGCCTAGGAGCTGTTTTCTTTACTGCACCACCCCCTTTGATATATGAGTTACAATCTTTTGCAATTTCAGCCCAAAAATCAATATTGTAATATTGAAAAATTTTTGTAAGAAGCATGCCATATGGTAATGCATTTTTGGTACTGACACAAGCATACATATGCCTTACAAGTAAATAAGCAAAAGAGATGGAAATTTTTGAAAGCAGTGCATACAAAACCAGAGTGTCACAGAATGATACACGTTGAAAAGAGCCGCTCTGAGGTAAGATGACATGGTTTACAATCCTGTGCAGCTGGGTACGAACTGGACCAAGAGACTTATGAGTAGGAGTGTTACCTTCTAAGAGAGGGATATTGATGCAGACAGTGCTTAGGGCATCAAAGTAAGAAACATTGAGCGTTTCGTCCCACTTACCAGAGGTGTAGACATCAGGGCCTCGGTCCTGGTAATCTAAGGCTTTTCCTAGGTGATATTTGTCGAGAATAATCACTTTGCCTTTAACAAAAGAGGCGATTCTTCCTTCTTTGTAGGACATGTTGCTATATAACTGTTTTACCAAATCAGGATAAATTTTCTCTTTGATGGACAGTATGGATGTCCAACCTTGATATGAAAACAATGGAGTAAAGTTCAGACCTTTCCTACGGAGTTTGTCTAGATTGACAAGCTTAGAGGGACAGAGAGTACGCTTGTAAACATCTTTGCAGAAAAACAGGTAGTTCATGAGAGATTGAAAATGGCGACGATCAAACGACACATCAGGAAAATCAGCATAAAAGGACTTGTAAGCAATAGGATTGGAGAGTCTAGGTTCAGCAACGGGACAAAGATGAAAGTCAATTACTGTACCGCGAGTATTGCGAGTCTGAGTGGGGCGAGTCTCTTCGTCTTCGTGTAGAGGCCTTTTTCCTCTGGAAGAACTGGGTTTGGAAGAACTAGGCTGAGAGGTGTTTGGAGGAGGAGGAGGAGGAGAAGGGTGAGGCGCAACGCCAGGGCGGTGAGCAGTGGTCTTAGTGCGGGCCATGTCAGGAGAAGGGTTTGGTGGTGATGGAGGTGAAGAATGAGTAGGTGATTGAAAGGGAGAAGAGTGTGTATGATTAGAACGGTGGTGGCCACTATGTGAACCTCTGCGAACTGCTCTTTTCTTTCGTGCCATTTTATAGAGCACTGGTGGGAAGAAGATGAAAGAGTGGAGAGTGTGGTGTAAATGGATGCATGCAGTGGGAAGTTATTATAAGCTTAGAGAAGTGTAAAGGTTGCACCTTGAAAAGATAAAAATTCCAACTTTGAAAACGTTTTAAAAGTAACAGCTGTAACCTTCGTACGTTTGAAATAAGGATAAAAAGCAAACAAAGGGGGAAATTAATAAAAGGATGCAAATAAAGTGAAGCCCAATTAAAACACAGTGCAAATGAAAAAAATTTGAGACTGACAAAAAAAATAATGAAGTGAGTCCAGTTGTCTCAAAAAAATTAGAAATTGAATTTAAGCCCAAAAATTTTGAAATCCCATTCTTCTTAAAGACTAAAAAAATTCAAATCCTAAAAAATTGAAAAAGCCCCAAAGTTTTCAATAAAGAAAAGCCCATAGTTCCAGAGACTGCTTCAGCACTCGATGCCCATCATTCATTATGGTCAGAATTGAATCCATTAGCTTCAGGGTGACTTAATGAGGTTTATTCATCATCTGCCAAAAAAATTTCACCGCGATTTATGAGATAAAACATAAAAAATCTCATGATCAGAATCATTAAGAAAACAAAGATGAAGTAAGAATGCCCAGTTCAATTCTCAACTTGCAGAACCTCTCCTCTATCAATGGTTTGGTGAATATATCAGCTAGCTGACCTTCAGAATTAACAAACTGAATATCTAAATTTCCATTTTGCACATGTTCTCTTATAGAATGAAAACGAACTTCAATGTGCTTTGTTCTTGAGTGCAAAACAGGGTTTTTGGAAATATTAATAGCACTCATGTTGTCACAAAATAATGGAATATTTGAGACATTCAGTTTATAGTCAGCTAGTTGAGTTTTCAGCCATAATAATTGAGAGCAACAAGAGGAGGCTGCAATATACTCAGCTTCGGCTGTTGAAAGAGCTACTGTAGCTTGCTTTTTACTAGACCAAACAATGAGAGATTTCCCAAGAAAGCAGCACATGCCACTTGTGCTTCTTCTATCAATCCTATCCCCAGCAAAATCTGCATCACAGAAACCCACTAATTGAAATGAATCAGTCTTAAGAAACCATAAACCATAGTTAGTGGTACCAAGCACATATCGAATGATCCTCTTGACAGTTGAAAGATGAGACTCCTTAGGCTTTGATTGAAACCTTGAGCAAACTCCAACACTTTGGATGATATCAGGCCTTGAGGAGGTTAGATACATCAAAGATCCAATCATCCCTCTATAGCGTGTCTCATCAACATCTCTACCATGTTCATCCTTGTCAAGCTTGATATTGGGATGCATGGGGGTTCCCATTGGCTTAGCACAGTCCAGCCCAAACTTCTTGACAAGTTCCTTTGCATATTTTTCTTGATGGATGAATATGCCTTCTGCAGTTTGCTTGATTTGCAAGCCTAGAAAGAAGTTGAGCTCTCCCATCATGCTCCTATCAAATTCATTGGTCATAAGCTTAGCAAAATCTGCACACAAATCCTCATTAGCCGAACCAAATATAATATCATCAACATAAACTTGCACAAGAATAAAATGATCATGATAGTTCCTAATAAATAAAGTGGTATCAGTGGCTCCTCTTTGAAAATTATTTTTCAACAAAAATGAGCTAAGCCTCTCATACCAAGCTCTAGGAGCTTGTCTCAAACCATATAAGGCCTTAGCTAGTTTGAAAACATGGTTAGGAAAATATTTGTTTTCAAACCCAGGTGGTTGAGCCACATAAACCTCTCTATCTATTATGCCATTGAGAAAAGCACACTTTACGTCCATTTGGAATAGCTTGAAGCCACAATGAGCTGCATAAGCAAGTAGCAATCTGATGGCTTCCATTCTAGCTACAGGCGCAAAGGACTCATCGAAGTCGATCCCTTCCTCTTGATCATATCCTTGAGCAACCAATCTAGCTTTGTTTCGGACTATGGATCCATCTTCACCCATTTTGTTTCTGAAAATCCATTTAGTGCCAGTAACTTTCTTTCCATTTGGGTAAGGCACCAATGACCAGACCTGATTTTTCTCAAACTGCTGCAATTCCTCCTTCATAGCTGACACCCAAGATGAATCAGCAAGAGCTTCTTGGATGTTTTGAGGTTCAATCTTTGATAAAAAAGCTAAGTTGTTGGATTCAACTCTTTTCAAAGATGACCTTGTTGAAATACTTTTGGAGGGATCACCAATTATGAATTTCTCAGGATAATTTTTCAGAAACTTCCATTCCCTGGGCCTTCTGATTTGTGTTGAAGATCCAGGTTCCTCTTGATCAATAATAGCTTTTGCATCAATGTTTTCTGCTGTGACAGGAGATAATTCCAAATTGTCTCCTGCAGAATTGGAATTTTCGCAGCTAACAGGTGTAACTTCATGAGAACTTGGATTTTATGGAACTGGTTCAGTGTTCTTTGGTAATTCATCTTCAAAACCTGGACTATCATCAATGCAAACACTGGGAACATTGTTAGATTCACAGAATGTGACATGCATGGTTTCCTCAACAGTTTTGGAGTTCTTGTTATAAACTCTATAGGCCTTGCTATTAGTGGAATAACCAAGAAAAATCCCTTCATGTGTTTTAGGATCAAATTTTCCTAAATTTTCTTTGATATTCAGAATGAAACACTTGCAGCCAAACACATGAAAATAACTAAGATTAGGAGGATGCCCTTTCCAAAGTTCATATGGGGTTTTCTTCAAAAACTTCCTAATGATGGTTCTATTTAAAACATAGCAAGCTGTATTCACAGGTTCAGCCCATAAGAACTTGGAGATTTCATATTCACATAACATAGCTCTAGCCATTTCTTATAAACTTCTATTTCTTATCTCAACAACACCATTTTGTTGAGGTGTTCTTGGACAAGAGAAGTTATGTGATATGCCTTGTTCATCACAAAAATATTCAAAGTATTGATTTTCAAATTCTTTACCATGATCACTTCTTATTGAAACAATTTTTGAACCTTTTTCATTTTGAATCTTTTTGCTGAACTTTTCAAAAACAGAAAAAGCCTCATGTTTATGAGCAAGAAAGAACACCCATCCAAATCCAGTATAGTCATCCATAATTACCATGCCATAACTCTTTCCTCCAAGACTTTGAGTTCTAGTAGGTCCAAACAGATCAAGATGCAACAACTCCAATGGTTTCTTAGTAGAGACATCTTCCTTGGGTTTGAAAGAGGTTTTAATTTGTTTACCCATTTGACAAGCATTACAAATGATGTCCTTATCAAATTTTATATTAGGAAGACCTCTAACTAAGCCTCTCTTTACAAGCTTAGAGATTTGGAACATGCTAGCATGTCCTAACCTCTTATGCCACATCCATTTTTCAGATTCCATTGAAGAGAAACAAGTTACATTTTGAACTTTTAGATCATCTAGAGTGATACCATAAACATTGTCACTTCTTTTGGCAACAAATAAAACAGCCCCTGTTTTCTCATTTATGACTCTACAATCAGATTTTCTAAAGGTTACAGCATATCCAAGATCACACAATTGACTTATGCTCAATAGATTATGCTTTAACCCATCAACTAAAAAGATACTATCAATGCAAGTTGAAAAATCTTTACCAACCTTACCAATGGCAATTATTTTACCTTTACTATTATCTCCAAAAGTGACAAATCCTCCATTATACTTGTTGAGTTTAATGAAGAAAGTATCCCTTCCGGTCATATGCCTTGAACATCCACTATCAAGATACCACATGTCCATTTTCTTCTTGGATGCAAGGCAAACCTGCATGTTCTTCAACTAACCTTAGGTATCCAAATCCATTTGGATCCTTTGATGTGAAATCTTCTTGGTTGCCCAAGAGCATTATAATCATGAACAACTTTATATAATTTACTATCATTACCAAAAGACTTAAGAAAGATGAAACATTGAGGAGGATCATGACCATTTCTATTGCACTTGTAGCAATGATTCTTGCTTACTGATTTTTGAGGTTTGCTGAATCCTTTTGGTTTGAAAAGCTTGGAAGAGGAGGCTTTAGATTTTTTAAAGTTTTGTTTGAAAACAACCTTGTTTTTCTCTATGAATCCAAGTCCAAATTTTTCAGATCCAAACCTTTGACTAGCAAGTAGTTTGTTCAGATTTTGAGAACTTTGAACAAACTTTGCTAAGTCTTCATTCAAATTTTTTATTTGTTCATTCAGCTTTTTGTTTTCAGAAATCAAATCAGTGGAAGCAGTAACTTCATGCTTGAGTTTGAATTTTTCTAATTCAGCTCGCAAGGCAATGTTTTCTTCTTTTAAAAACTTTTCATTGCTAGTTTCATTTGCCTTAACCTTTTTCAAAAGAAGATCATTTTCTGTCCTCAAAGCCTCATTTTCTTTCTTACATTTAGCATACTTATCCAAGACTTTCTTAGAGTTCACAGAAATGTCTTTGATAATGTAGTGCAATTCATCAATAGATAAGTCAGAGAGATCTACCTCATCTTCATCATTATGATCTGCCATCAGACATAGTTGAGCTTCTTGATCTGAGCTCTCTGAGCTGGTGTCGTTCTCCAAGTCCTCCCATGTTGCCATCATCACCTTCTTTTTGTCTTTCTTGGATTTTTCGCCTTTCTTAAGTTGAGGGCAATCTGACTTGAAGTGACCAGGCTCCTTGCAGTGATGGCATGTGAACTTGACTTGATCTTTCTTGACATCTTTGGATGAAGAGCTTCCTTTGCCTTTGTTTTTGTATCTCAGTAGTCTTCTCATTTTTCTTGCAAAGAGCACCATTTCTTCATCTGAGAAACTGTCATCAGATTCTTCTCCTTGGGCTGTCATTCTTGATTTTAGTGCTATACTTTTCTTTTTGTCATCTTTGTCTTGAGACATGTGAGTGGTTTCATAAGCCAGCAGCTTGCCTCTCAGCTCATCATAGGTGATTTTGATCAAATCATTCCTTTCAGAGATGGCTGTGCTTTTCACTTCCCACTTCTTAGTAAGACTTCTCAGAATCTTCCTTACTAAGGTTTCTTCAGAGTAGTTTCTTCCCATGGCATCCAGATTGTTGATGATTATTGAGAACCTTTCGAACATTTGATCGATGCTCTCATCCTCCTTCATACTAAATATTTCATACTCCTTCATTAGCATGTCAATTCTGGTCTCCCTCACTTGCTTAGTGCCTTCATGAGTGAGTCTAAGCTTATCCCAAATTTCTTTAGCCGTTTTGCACCTTGACACTTTTCTGAACTCTTCGAAACTGATTGCACAGTGCATCAGGTTGATTGCCTTGGCATTGAGTTCAACCTTCTTCTTTTCTTCATCTGTCCATTCACTGTCTTCCTTTGCCACTACTTCTCCATCAGCATTCTGTTTGGTGGGAATGTCTGGTCCGTTGAGAATGATCTTCCAGGTGTTGTAGTCGATTGACTGCACGAAGATTCTCATTCTTTCTTTCCAGTAGGAATAGTTGCTGCTATTGAAGTAGGGAGGTCTATTATTAGACTGCCCTTCAGTAAGAGTGAAAGCCACGATATTGGGATTCAAGTTGTTGGCCATGGATCTTTACTCCAAGCTGTGAAGCTTGCCATCTTGAGACCTTGCTCTGGATACTAATTGATGGTTCTAGTTGAACTTGAGAAGAGGGGTTGAATCAAGTTGGCTTAAAACTTAAAGTTTCAAACTCTGTTTTTGCTGTTGCTCGAGTTGCAGGAGATTATTTGAAATTATCTCATACGCAGAACATTAAAAGTGTAGAGAAGAGGAGAAAGAGGCCAGCATGTATCCTGGTTCAGATTCTCAGTGCCATGAATCCTACATCCAGTCTCTACCACAAACCATGGTGGAATTTTCACTATAATTCTTAAGTTACATACACCAATACTATTGAATTACTCCCTAATTCAACTAGTATCTACCCTTAAGCTTTCTTCACCAAAGCTTAGCAACCCCAAAGAGCTATCCCAACTTGGAAGGGGAATCTACACAGATTCAATTCTCACTAAGTGCTAACCTAAGTTGGCAAGGGGAACTAATCCTAGTTCATAAACCCAAATTACATCAGAAAAATAGTGGCTATTTTGCATCACTCTTGCCTTTTCTCTCTTGGCTTTTGATCCTCACATAATTGTCTTTTTCAAAACAGAAAATAACGCAAGACAGCCATAACAAAAAATCAGAATTAAGCTTGAGTAGAAGAAAGAGATTTCAGCTCTGTGTTAGAGATGGTGCTCTGAATGTGTGTGCTCTCTTTCTTGACTTGAAATGATGGAATGAGACTTCTTATATATCTTCAGCTTGCCTAGAATTTCTGCCTCTTCCATTTTCTTGTGCCAGCTGCTCGTTGGAGCTGTCCTTGATAGCATGCAGTCCTTTCTTCATCTTGCTCCACCATCTCTGCTGTCCGAGGAGCTCGACCACTACTCCTGCTGTCCTTTGCTTGGCCTTCTTCCAAGGCATGCTCTCCTTTTTCATTTTGCTCCATTTCCCTGCTGCTGCTGCTATGTGCAAGTTTGTTTTTTTTTCATAACCACGATCCTAGTTTTACTCAGCTGATGTCCTTGGGTTAGTGGTTGTGCCCTTGTGTCCTTGCTTGCTTTTGCAGAGCCACACTTGTCCTTGCTGTGTTGTTGCTTCCTTTGTTTTCCAGCTGTCTTGTTTTGCTTGTGATGTAGACAGCTGTCCCTTTTTTTTCTTTTGCCAAATGTATAGCCTTTCATTTTTGCTGAACGGTGTAATAAGGATGAAGTATTGGGTTTGTGCATTTGCTTGGAACATCAAAGGAATGAACAAGTAGCATTGTTTGTCTGTGAGACTAATGGGCCTGCCACAATAAAACACACATTAAACAACATTGGGCTTTCAACCCAAACAATGTTTGTCATCATAACTTAACTTAAAATCAAACTAGGCTCAACAAACCTAAACAAAGTTATATCCTCAAAATAAAAATTTATGTATGTTAACCTAAACAAAGTTAATAAAAATTTATACATCTTTTTTTTTTCATTACGGTATTACTTTCATTTAGGTTAACATACATAAATTTTGATTTTGAGCATATAACTTTGTTTAGGTTAACAAATACCTACATTTCAATTTTGAGTATATATATATATTCCAACAAAATGTAATAATGTAAGAAAAATGTTTTAGAATAGAAAAGAATAAGAGAGATTTTGACAAGAATTAAAGGAGAGAGATAATTTTTTTAAAAAAATTTTTAAGAAGAAAAGATACAATTACTAATTTTTTGATTGTCAATTACATTTCTATTAAAATTAATAGTATCAAAAAATATTTTAAATTTAATATTATCAAGAAAAAATAAAAAAATTATATAAGGACTAATTTGATTAATTTTTAAAATTTTTGGGATAAAAATGACTTACGTCTGAACTTTCAAGGACTATTTTGATTATAAATAACTTTTTTATATGTTAAGTGCCACGTGGTATGCCACGTGTCACTGACCTGACACGTGGCATGCCACGTGTCACCGATCTGACATGTCAACCAATCATATTATGACACGTGGCATTAGCCCTCCACGTCATCATCCAACTGACGGAAGGACTAACGTGACCAATCATGTACCTTTCAAAAACAATTTTGATTATCTTTATCTTTTGAGAACCAAAATAGAGATTGGGGTATCTTTCAGAGACAATTTTAGCTATTTATTCATTTATATTAACATATCATATATTATTAATTGACGCATTATATTTTTATTAAATAGAATTGAATCATATTTTAATACGTGACATTAAGTATTTCATTAGTATATCACGTTATTATGCTGATAATAAAAAAAACATTACATGATCAGTAAATATTATTATTTTTTATCAGTATTTAGTTATTTATAATTTTTTTATCAAAGATAAAAAGACTTGAATTTACGACCTCTTAGGTGAGTATGGAGAGAGTGAGAAATTATATCATTTGAGTTATAATTTATTGGTGGCTATTTATAATTTATATGTATATTCATAGACACTTTATACATAAAAAACATATAATTTATATTTATATTTACTAGAATTTTATACACATAAATTAATATAATTTATACCCATATTTTTTAAAATTTACACACATAAATTAATAAAATTTATTTAATAAAATAATTTAATATTTATATTGGTTAAATAATAATAAAAAAATTAAAAATTAATGAAGTCATGAGTTTTTTCAAAAAAAAAAAAAACTTAAAAAGACTAATGTGAGTTATGGAATAGAAATTCAAAATCCAAATAAGAAAAACGAAAATTCGAGTGAAAATTCAAGAAACATTTCCAGACTCAACTTGATATCATGGCAAAGGCAATATAGTGCAGGAAAAGTACCTGATATGTGGTGTATGTGGGCATGGAGCCCAAGAAGGCAAAGATTGTGCAGACACGCAGAATAGACTCTATTCCTCAATAATAAAAAAATAATAATAATAATAATAATAATAATAATAATAATGTAATTATTACTATTATATTATAATGGATGATAGGATTTAATTTGATGTGTCATGTCTCCACTCGATCCATCACATACGTGTCACTGTTCAATGCATCACACACCCCATTTTCACTCCACAAACTCTTAATTACTAAATGGTTACCCTCTTCCATAAGTGTTTGTGTCTTTGTGCACTATGCACAATTCCAACAATAAATAGTGCTAACTTCCAAATATTCCACAACAAACTAAGCACCTATCACAAAATATTATTATTCAAAATTCTTGGCTACTTGTTCCTTTACCATGGAAGAAGAAGAAATCGGAAGCATCAATCATGGTGTGTTTGGCACGGTGGATGATGATTCTACTAGAAGATATTTTGGTTATGCTTATGCTGAAGAATCATGTGTCAATGAGGGAGAGTTTAAGGTTTCAGGTAATACTATTAACATCTCAAACTATGGAATAATTAATAATAATAAAAATAATAATGATGATGCACAATATTATTATTGTTACTCCTTATTGGAGGCTATGCCTCTTCCAGGGCCTACTTGGTCTACAACTCCACCTTCTTTGTTGGCTGAGCCACCACCACCACCACCCTCATCAACCACCATTGAAGAGTGTTGTTGGCTAGGGTTTCTAGAAGGGTTAGAAGATAATGGCAAAATGGTCATTAGTGATGGTAATTTGGACTTGGACCACCATTTAGGACTTGAACATGGTGTTGTTGATTCTAATAATAATAATAATAATAATAATAATAATAATAATAATAATAATAATAATAATAAGGTTTCTAGGAATGAATTGTCATCACCTTTTGTGGATGATGAATTGGAACTTAGTTATTGCCCAGATGATTGGTTGGTGATTCCATCAATGGAGAATAATTAATGATTTGTAAGATATGATTATGTCTTAGGATATTTTGTTTTTCATGATAGAAATGTCTAAAGTTCGAATATAATGACTAATCTCTTATTGATTTGTAGTCATATCAATAGATATTAATTAGAGTTGACTCTAGAGTTTTAAATTTCTAATTACTTAGTACATTGATGTTATTGTTGGACAAAATTAACTTTTGTTGTTTCTAGTGGATTATTATGCGTTACATATTATTCCTCTTATTTGATATTTTATAACGTTCTTTTCAACATATATATCTCTGCTTTGAGTTAGTTTCCATTGTATGTGTTATTACGAACAGAAATGCTAGGGCAATAGAATTTATTTTTTTGCCCATCGTTTAGTTATTAACTCACTCTAACAATTTAATAACATATTTTATCTCATATTTTTAAACAGTAATAATTAACTAATAGTAAAAAATAATAAATTTTGATAATCTTTTAATATTTTTTTATTACAAATTCACTGCTCATTCAACAAATTTAAGCTACCAATTGATAGTTCAATGCTACTCTTCTCTTATTCTAAATTCTAATAATTCATGGAAGCTAATTAAGCAACTTGTTATTTGTTCTGGACATTAAAAAAAAACCTAGTCAGGCTAGATTCCATGTAAAAATTAAAAAAGAAAGGCCCTTAAATGACATCAACAAAAGACTAAGGATTTCAATCAAGTTATATTGATTTAGTGGTTAGTTTGTCCGTTTAAGCAATTGTCGGGGGTTCGAATTTCATTTTGTGTATGCAGCAATCCATTAGCAAGTAACAAATTTTTAAATGAAACTTCGATTCACAACAAATTAGTCCTTAGCCTCTCGAATTGAAGAATATCGTAGAAAAATAAAAAAGACCAAAAATTTTTTTTTGTTTTGTTTTCTCTATGTATACAATTTCAATGCGTCAAAGAGGGTTCAAAATTAAAACAAATGGTAAAAGTATATAATGTATTTCATAAGCGCTCATTGAAATTAGTATCAAGATAGATAGATTAATAGGTGATGAGTTCAGTTTAATTTTTCCTTTTACAAGCAATAGATATATAATTTCAACATGTAAGCATTTAGACGTGTATATATTCCACCCAAACTTTTATTTAAAAAAAATGCAATGTTTTAGTAGAACTCAAAAAAGCAGCAGCATGAAGCTTTAAAAAATAATTAATTCTTAGAGTACACTTTAATGGAAAAACAGATTGATGAATTAGATTAATTAATACAATCAATAACTAAAAAAATGTCGAAAGAAATCTCTGCTAAGGTTCTAAGGCAGGTTGAAGACCTGTTTGACGGAATACTAAAAAAGTCAAAACCAGAAATAATGTTGACTTAAACCAACAATTAGAAGACATGGACATTGCTAATCCAAGCGAAAGTGCATCTCCTATTATGAACAAAGTGTCATACAAGGATTCTCTTCTCACTCTAACGGGTCCTAGCAGCACCGGAAATAATTTGGAGGGTGATCCTACTGATTAAGAGACATTAGATCCCAAAGACAGATGGTATAATGATGCGAAGAAAGATGATCAAGAGGAGAAATCGTTTGATCCTTGCCCTAAGATCCCAGTATTTCAAGAAGAGTTCGAGAAATGGTGTAAGCCATGAAAATATGCGCTCATTGTCAAAGTGTTGGGGAAGAGAGTAGGCTTTGGCTTCATGGAACAACGTTTTAAAAGAGACTGAAATAGCAAAGGTAAGATTAACGTTATTGATGATATAGACCATGACTATTTCTTGGTTCATTTTACAGATGAAGCAGATTATTCCCATGTACTTATGGAAGGGCCATAGATGGTGGTGGGACATTATTTGATTGTCCCGCGTTGGAGACCTTTCTTCCTGGAATCGGAGAAAGCTGTATGGAAGATTGCTGCTTGGATTCGTATTCCAAACCTCCCTATAGAATTATATAATCATAGATTCCTGTGGCGAGTTGGCTCAACTTTAGGACACATGCTCAAAATCGACCGCACAACTTTTATCCATTCTAGAGACTGCTTTGCTCGGATCTGTATTGAGATTGACCTTGCCAAGAAATTAATTTCTAGGATCTCGATTCTTGGCTCGAAATTGAATATTGAGTATGAAGGGTTATATCAAATTTGCTTTTCCTGTAGTAAATATGGCCATCGATTGGATCATTGTCTTGAATTACCGAAAAATCTTCATATAGCAAATAGGGAAGATGGAGTTGCGGCGGAGGCTAACACCAACCAGGAGAGCCAGAATGCTGAAGGAGTTGGGCATCAAAAAGGAAAGAATCAAGAATTTGAGAATAAGCAAGAATCGTGCTATAATCAAGAACCTCCCAATTTTGGCCTGTGGATGATGATTAAACGACCAATTAGAAGGAAGAAAGGGACATCATATTCGAAAATCTGGTGGAAAGAATCATAGGATAGTGCCAAACGCGAAAACAAGAGATAGTTTTCAACAAGGATTCCTAAATTATTGAGAATGGATCTCGCTTTAATGCTTACATGAAGAATGGGAGCTAAATACGCACGTTACCGTAGTGCATGGAAACGCAGATACTATAAAAGCTAATAAGATTAGGCCTGAGACTTCCAAGGCCCATAAAGGTAAAGAAATTTTACAAACCACCCAGAAAAAATTATTGAGGCCAGGTGCAGGTAAGAACCCACAATCAAGGAAAAGAACTCTCCCCTTCTAAAACTAGGCCCTATTTGAATGACAAAGGGGCCAAGCCCAATGCCAAGGTGGTTGGGAAGGAAGCCTCGACACCGCTTGGGAGTTCCAAGATTGTGACCACTCCCACTCCTAAATCGAAGAACCCTGAAGTTGAAGTCATGGAAAGTGTTGTCACAGAGTACATGTGTCAGTTTACTCGTGAACAATATGAGGGTTTCATGGCCACGAAGAATGCGAATTCAAATCTTGAAGCCTATGCTATTCGTAACAATCCAATGATAATCCCTAGTTCGAACCAATCTTCACCTCTCTTCCAAGATGTAGGACACGATTCGGGGGCAAATTTAGGAAGACCGCCTGATGTTTTGATGAAGGAGTCTATAATTGGCAGATCGACGAACAGGGGATCCTGCAACATTGAATGCTGATGCAAATGCCGTTGTCCTGGCATAGCTATCGCCCGTGGTGGTTCTCCCATTGTTTCCTTGACAATGATGAATATTATAAGCTAGAATTGCAGGGGTGCAGGAGGTAAAACCTTTCCTTCTCTAATTTGGGAAATCATGGGTGAATATAATGCTAATTTTATCATTCTTCTGAGAATCACATCAGTGGTCCAAGGGGAGAAGCTGTTAAAAACAAAACCGGATTTGACAGTTCTTTCATGGTGGAGGCGAATGGCCACTCGGGGGATATTTGGTGCCTGTGGGACTCTTCTACCTAGAAGGTGAATGTTCTAGAGCATAATAGACAGATTATCCACCTCATGATTTCTGGTAATAATTCTAATCCCTAGTTGCTCTCTATTATGTACGGTAGCTCACAACGGCTCACTAGGAGAAATTCTCTAGAATAGCATTCCCAACTTGTCTGATAGTGTTAATCTTTCTTGGTGTATCTTAGGAGATTTTAATGTTATTTTACATTATTATGAGAGGAATGGTGGCTCTAGTAGAATTGATAGAGGAGCTTGTACTGAGTTCCAAAGTCGTGTTTCCGATTGCAGGCTTGTTGACCTGGGTTATGTATGTAACACCTTAATACTTTTAAACTGAGTTAAGCTTTGTTTGGATTATATTTAGTAGCTAATATTCAAAATCTTGCAAAATTTTTATTTTAAAACAAATGTGAAATATTTATATAAAATAATTTATAGATAAAAATATTGAATAATTAGTTTTTATTAGAATAGTTACTAGTTGAAAAATATAAGTGGATTTGAAAATACTAACAAGAAAAACCGGTGTGCTAAACTATGAAGGCACAACAATGACAAGCTTTACTCATACCAAATAAAAAAGGAAACATAATAGTTACAATTGCAATCAGTCAATAAGGATAAAACAAGACACATAGGAAATCCTAATTCTCTTAATTTGTTTAACTATGGCTAAAACAATCGCATATTCTTCCTTCTTAAGGTAAACGTTTAATGTTTTGTACCTACGTCCTTGATAGCTTGCTCCCACTAGTGCACCTGTCTTTTCACCTCAACTGTATTGCTTCGTACTGCATCGTTCCTGAAGATGGTACGGAGAGAGGGGTGAGAAACAAAAGTTTCTTAGTAGTTTATCTATATGGTGCCATCGTATTCATTCCCAGCCACTCCGAGTTTTAAAATAAAAACAGTGATGATGCAATGTTGTTCAATTATTATTTTCAAAAGTCTTGATTAGTCGAAGTGGTGTGACTTTTAGATGCTTCCCATTTACTTATGTTATGACATATGTAATGCATACAAAATGCCTATAGCGTTAAAACATATAAAGGTAACTCATAAACCTTGGTATGATGTTCTCATAGGCCATAAAGCAAGACGAAATAAATAATAAATAAGAGAAGAATAGTAACATTGTCATAGATAAGTCAAACAGAATAGATCTGAATAAAATAAAGATCTTAAACAATATCATACATCATACAAAAAGGGACTTTAGAAAAAAGAAGGGTCTGTGAATGCAATAATAAACATAATCATAAAAAAAAATAAAAGAAGAACAATCATGATCACACTTTTCATTGCACTTTTCATTACTTTTTCTCGTAGCTTTTATGGCAGGTATTGAGCTCAAACCGGTATAAAAGGTGGGAGTCCCCTTCCCTTATCGAAGGTTCTTATCCCAAACGTTTTGGCGATCACCTTCCCTTACCGAAGGATCACCTCGATCGATCACCTTCCCTTACCGAAGGATCATATCGATATCTTGTCTTTGGGGGTCACCTTCCGTTACCGAAGGATCATTCCCTCAGTTCAATTTACAATCAAGGTTATTTAGACATACACAAGAAAAGAGTTATATCAACAAAGATATCTTATTATATAAAATTGATGGGAGTCTCCTTCCCTTACCGAAGGTTCCCAAAAATTTGTCGATTACCTTCCCTTACCGAAGGATCATCTCGATTATCTTGTCTTTGGGGTCACCTTCCCTTATCGAAGGATCATTCCCTCAGTTCTTTATGCACATAAGATTTTTATTATAATGCATAATGCGTATGAAGGGAAGAGACATTATACCATGACATGTAATGCCAACATCTATATATGACATAAAAATTAGCATAAAACCCCTACCTCGAGTGAAGTTCCGCTAGGTATTCTGATGCAAATAGATGCGGTTTGTTAGTGAAGAGAGACTTGTTTCATGGCTAGACTTTGTGTATACTAGAATGTTTTGTATAGAAAAATGGAATAGAATGATAAAGGGAGGATCAAATAGCTCTCAGGTATGTGCAGATTATGTTAGGAGGCATTTAGGTGAAATCTTCAATCTGGATCGTCACTTTGTGAGCTCTATAACTTTTTTCTACGTTTGGAATTTGGAATTATCTATTAGAGACAAATTTATAGATAATTGAATTAGCTTTAAAACGAATCTTAAACGAAGTCAATCGGATAACCACAGCTTGAGATATTTCTGAAATATTGTTAGTATATCAGGCTGGCTGATAAGAGCGCGAGTTTCTATTCTGAACTTGTAACCGATTTATCTACCTAATTTAATTTGAATTTGATTTTATACTGAACTTAAGGAATAGAGCTAGTATTCTTATCTTTTCATATAACAAAATATCATTCAAATCTAATAAATGTAGAATTAGTTATGACTATGTTTTAAAAGGTTGTTTACTGTCGGTTAGAGATTTACTACCACTAGTGCTTTCATATGTTTAAATTTTAAATTCAAATCTTAAATCATTACCATTTTAATTAATTAATTAGTTATTAAAAAAATGACTTGATTCAAAAAGTTGGGATTTTACATTCTCACCCCCTTAAAAAAGAATTTTGTCCTCAAAATTCGTGTCTCCTAAGAAGATACTAATTCAACCTCACTTATCCTAGTAGATTTTATCTACATTTTCTTTCTATAGGGATATATCATATATGATAGTTCCAACATAAGTAAGTTCAATCAAGAAAACACAAAGACATACATGTACTCTCGGTAAAAAGACCTTAAAAAATGAATTTGCATATGAAAACTTGGATGATAAACATATTGTATGCATGTAAAAGAAGAAAAGAAAGGAATAATGCTATAAAGATAACAGGGCATCATACGACAACAACATAGATGATAAATAATAGAATAGAACATGACGCATGCCAAACATATATAAAAAGGTAATAAAACATAATTTTCTACTATTTTTTAAATATATATATATATATATATATATATATATATATATATATTTTGAGAATATCTCATGTGCATTTTTCTATATTTTTAAGTATGAGTATGGTGTTCTTAGACAATCCATATTTTGACCTTTAACACATGCACATTTTGATCAAATAGTTATGGCAATAAAGCTCAAATAAAAACATTTAGGGGGCACACTAACCTTGACTATTAGATGATTACATATCATATAGAAAAGATTTCATTGTATAACACTAATTATAACTAAATGATAATAATTTAATCTGGCAAACATAGAATATAGCCCTATGGGATCAAATTGCTCTGATACCAAAATGTAATACCCTAATACTTTTAAACTGAGTTAATCTTTGTTTGGATTATATTTAGTAGCTGATATTCAAAACCTTGCAAAATTTTTCTTTTAAAACAAATGTGAAATATTTATATAAAATAATTTATAGATAAAAATATTGAATAATTAGTTTTTATTAGAATAGTTACTAGTTGAAAAATATAAGTGGATTTAAAAATACTAACATGAAAAATCGGTGTGCTAAACTATGAAGGCACAATAATGACAAGCTTTAATCATACCAAATAAAAAAGAAAACATAATAGTTACAATTGCAATCAGTCAATAAGGATAAAACAAGACACATAAGAAATTCTAATTCTCTTAATTTGTTTAACTATGGCTAAAACAATCACATATTCTTCCTTCTTAAGGTAAACGTTTAATGTTTTGTATCTACGTTCTCGATAACTTGCTCCCACTAGTGCACCTGTCTTTTCACCTCAACTGTATTGCTTCGTACTGCATCGTTCCTGAAGATGGTACGAAGAGAGGGGTGAGAAACAAAAGTTTCTCAGTAGTTTATCTATATGGTGTCATCGTATTCATCCCCAGCCACTCTGAGTTTTAAAATAAAAACAGTGATGATGCAATGTTGTTCAATTATTATTTTCAAAAGTCTTGATTAGTCGAAGTGGTGTGACTTTTAGATGCTTCCCATTTACTTATGTTATGACATGTGTAATGCATACAAAATGCCTATAGCGTTAAAACATATAAAGGTAACTCATAAACCTTGGTATGATGTTCTCATAGGCCATAAAGCAAGACGAAATAAATAATAAATAAGAGAAGAATAGTAATATTGTCATAGATAAGTCAAACAGAATAGATCTGAATAAAATAAAGATCTTAAACAATATCATACATCATACAAAAAGGGACTTTAGAAAAAAGAAGGATCTTTGAATGCAATAATAAACATAATCATAAAAAAAGATAAAAGAAGAATAATCATGATCACACTTTTCATTGCACTTTTCATTACTTTTTCTCGTAGCTTTTATGGCAGGTATTGAGCTCAAACCGGTATAAAAGGTGGGAGTCCCCTTCCCTTACCGAATGTTCTTATCCCAAACGTTTTGGCGATCACCTTCCCTTACCGAAGGATCATATCGATATCTTGTCTTTGGGGGTCACCTTCCCTTACCGAAGGATCATTCCCTCAGTTCAATTTATAATCAAGGTTATTTAGACATACACAAGAAAAGAGTTATATCAACAAATATATCTTATTATATAAAATTGATGGGAGTCTCCTTCCCTTACCGAAGGTTCCCAAAAGTTTTCCGATTACCTTCCCTTACCGAAGGATCATCTCGATTATCTTGTCTTTGGGGGTCACCTTCCCTTACCGAATGATCATTCCCTCAGTTCTTTATGCACATAAGATTTTTATTATAATGCATAATGCGTATGAAGGGAAGAGACATTATATCATGACATGTAATGCTAACATCTATATATGACATAAAAATTAGCATAAAATTCCTACCTCGAGTGAAGTTCCGCTAGGTATTCCGATGCAAATAGATGCGGTTTATTAGTGAAGAGAGACTTGTTTCATGGCTAGACTTTGTGTATACTAGAATGTTTTGTATAGAAAACGGGAATAGAATGATAAAGGAAGGATCAAATAGCTCTCAGGTATGTGCAGATTATGTTAGGAGGCATTTAGGTGAAATCTTCAATCTGAATCGTCACTTTGTGAGCCCTATAACTTTTTCTACGTTTGGAATTTGGAATTAGCTATTAGAGACAAATTTATAGATAATTGAATTAGCTTTAAAACGGATCTTAAACAAAGTCAATCGAATAACCACAGCTTGAGATATTTCCGAAATACTGTTAGTATATCAGGATGGCTGATAAGAGCGCGATTTTCTACTCTGAACTTGTAACCGATTTATCTACCTAATTTAATTTGAATTTGATTTTATACTGAACTTAAGGAATAGAGCTAATATTCTTATCTTTTCATATAACAAAATATCATTCAAATCTAATAAATGTAGAATTAGTTATGACTATATTTTAAAAGGTTGTTTACTGTCGGTTAGAGATTTACTACCACTAATGCTTTCATATGTTTAAATTTTAAATTCAAATCTTAAATTATTACCATTTTAATTAATTAATTAGTTATTAAAAAAATGTCTTGATTCAAAAAGTTGAGATGTTACAATGTAGGCTGGCCCTACACTTGGAGAAGAGGGAACCTTGTTGAAAGATTGGATAGGGATTTGAGTAATCTGGAATGGCAGCTGACTTTTTCAGAAGCTACTTTGAAGCACCTGCCCATGTTTAAATCCGATCATGTGCCTCTATGTCTTCAACTTTCTACTATTGGTTCTTACAATAGACAAAGAAGACCTTTCTGTTTTGTGGCTATGTGGCTATCATATCCAGACTTAAAAAACATGGTCAATAACTCCTGGGACATGAATAATTCTTGGTCTGAAGGCAGTAATAATTTTAATAATTCTTTGAAGACCTGAAACTCTAATGTGTTTGGGGATATTTTCAAGAAAAAGAAGATTCTTCTTAGAAGAATGCAGGGCATTTGCGTCTAGCCTTGCTCAGGGTCAATAATTTTTTGAAAAATCTTCAAATTGAACTTTGGAGAGAATACGAAAGTGTGCTTGCTCAAGAGGAGTTGTTGTGGTACCAAAAGTCAAGGTGCAAGTGGATCGAATTTGGAGACTGCAATACAAAGTATTTTCATGGATCCACCATGATCAGAAGAAGGAAAAAGAAGATGAACTCGCTCCTTAATTCTAATGGATATCTTATTACTGATAAAAATATTTTAGAAAATATGGCCCATTCTTTCTTTGTTGATTTATACCATGATGCTTTACCTGATGTTCCGTTTGTTCTAAATAATGCTTTCCCTTACCTAAGTGCAGAAGATTATAATTTTATTAGCAGGAATATGTTGGATTGAGAGATCCAAGAAGCTGTTTTTAATCTGGATAGCTTTAAAGCTCCTGGAAAAGATGGGCTGCAAGCGGCCTTCTTTCAAAATCAATGGGAGACAGTGGGGCTGATCTTTGCACTCTTGCTCAACAGATTATTGTGAATCCAGAAAAGATTGAGGAGTTGAATGAAATTCTGATAACCCTTATTCCTAAGACGAATCCGGTCACAAGCCTCAGCCAAATGCGCCCGATAAGCCTCTGTAATGCCACTTACAACGTCATCACTAAAATTCTGGCAAATTGTACAAGGAGTCTTATGGATAAGCTAGTTGCGCCGACCCAATGTAGTTTCATTCCTGGAAGACAAAGTACTAATAATATCATTATTTTTCAAGAAATTATTCACTCCATGAGAAATAAGAAGGGACCAAAAGGATGAATAGCGATCAAAATAGACCTTGAAAAAGTGTATGATAGGCTTAAGTTGAGTTTCATTAAATATACATTAAAGGAGATCAGCTTCCCAAACCGCATCAACGACCTTATCCTTTCTTGTATTTCTACTGCTAAGATGAGAATTTTGTGTAATGGAGAAGAGTTTAATGAATTTTTACCAAATAGAGGGATTCGTCAGAGTGATCCGATATCATCTTACATCTTTGTCCTGTGTACGAGCGCTTATCCCATTTAATAAATGCGGTTGTACAGTATGACTTTTGGAAATCCATCCGTATGAAGACGAATTCTCCTGAGATTTCACATCTATATTTTGCTGATGACCTAATCCTCATTAAAAAGAAAGAGTGTCTTTGGGCGAAAGTCCTCTGTTCTCAGTATAGGGGTGGGTATTATATCATCCCGAAGGTGGAGAGAAGGAGGAGCGAATCCAACTTGTGGAAAGGCGTATGCAAAGTATGGCCGGACATTCAACAGAACTATATTTGGCACGTTGGTGATGTTTCCAAGATTAATTTCTGAAACCATAATTGGATTGCAAATATGGGTTGTTTGACGCAATACACAAACTAGATAAATACTCAAATTGATACATATAGTACTCTGATGGATTTTCTTACTATTTTAGGGAGCTGGGATGAAGGTAAATTGGCTTGGCTTCCGGAGAAAATGATCAAGAAGATTGTAGCAATTCTCCCACCCTTTCCTTAAAAGAATGCTGATCTTATAGCTTTGAGTCTATCTTCGGACGGGACTTTCAAGATGAAGTCAGCATACCAGAAGATCCAGAAGAACCAAACAACCCAAACAAAATTCACAACATTATTTTGTGTTGGAGAGGTCGTGAACATATCCGTAGCTTCCTTTGGCTGGTGTCCGATAATGCTATTCTTACCAATGTGAAAAGAAGATGACATCACCTCACTCTTATTAGAACTTGCTCGAGATGCTTCTTACATGATGAAACCATTATTCATGTTCTCTGAGATTGTACCTTTGCTATTAGTATTTGGCTCCCTCTCATCTGAGATGTGGACATTAATAATTTTTTCAACCTTAATCTTCATGACTGGATGAGTTACAACCTGACCATCAATGGGGATTGACCCTGCCTCTTTGGGGTTACGATTTTGTCAATTTGGTACTTTAAGAGCAAGTTCATTTTTGATGGGGACACTACTGTTGTTCGGTCTAGAATTAATCAGGTGAAAGCTTAGTTCAATGAGATTATCCATAGCATCGGGCTTCTCATTCCCCACCATCATAATCGATCTGCTGGAAAGGAAGTTATCAAATGGATTCCTCTGATAGAAGGGTATATGAAGTTAAATGTTGATGGTTCATTTTTTTACCAAGCAAGCAGTGCCACATGCGGTGGCGTTCTGAGAAATCATCTTGGTCACTTTGTGAAGGGATTTACTTGCGGATAGCTGTTCCATAACTCTGTTTTGGGAGAATTGCTTATGGTCTCCGAATAGCATTAGCTAACAATTGTAATTTCTTGGTGATTGAATCAGATTCGACTGCAGCCGTTAACTTTGTGAAAAAAGGGTGTCTAGTTACACACCCCTGTGCCCTTTGTGGCTGATGTTGGCATCCTAGCCGGCCGTATTCAAATCATCGAATGGTCTCATACGTTGCATAAAACTAACTTTGTTGCAGATAATCTCGCAAAGAAAGGACATGACTTCTTTTTTGGACTACATGAATTTGCGGCTCCTCTCTTTGATGTTCAAAATTTACTTTTGCATGATATGTCTGGTGTTCCCCTCCTTAGAGGGTTTAGTTAGTGTTTGTTTTCTTCTTCTGAGTCCTTGACCCCTTTTATCACAAAAAAAAAGTACATTTTAATGTCCATGCTACTTAGTTTTTTTTTTTTTTTTTAGATATTTTATTTTACTTAGTTAATGAAAATAAACGAGTAAATATTTAATTTAATCTTTAAAAAAAATTAAATTGGATACTTTTATTTCGAATAAATTTTATTATTCTAAATTTTTTTTAGATGAATTGATTCCTTAGTAAAGGAATTAATTTTATTGTAATGATATTTTTTAAAATTTAATTGTTTTATAATAAAATTTGTTAGAAGTTTATTTGTTTAATCTTTCTTATGAGAATAATTTTTAAAAATTTCCAGAGTATAAAAAATAATTGATAATTAAAATGTTTAATTTAAAATCGTTAGAGATGACTTTAAATTTAATTGTTTACTCAAAATAAAAATAGCATAATTTTCAATCTATCATTATATTTTTGGTCGAATCAGTCAATACGTATAGCACTTAAATGAAAACTAAAAGGAGCCCAATCAAAGAACTGAGAGAAGGCCTAGGAATTATAGTAACAACATAAAGCCCAAGTCCAAAAACTTGAAGCCTATAATTGTTAGGTTTCAGAAAATTAAAAAAACTAGAAACATAGTTATGAGTTATCACAAAGTCACAAACAGCCCGAACTACTCCCCCCCCCCCCAAAAAAAAAAATTTCTTCTGTGAAGGTTTTTTAATCAAAGATTAAAAAAGTAAAAAAAAAAACACACACACAAACATATTTTATTATTTATTTTGTTTAAAGGAATTGTTAATGCAATTTTAAATTGAGAGCTTTTTATTGAAGGATTGAACTCATCAATACATTCTCTTTCTAAAGAATTGTTAATGTAATATTATTAGATTGAGAGTGTGATAGTTAGATAACACTCTTTTAGAGAATGAAGAGAGTTATAAGTACTTAAAGTTGAAAGTGTTGTATTCATTATACCATACATGAATAAGTAAAATACAAAGTCTGAGTTTCCTCTCTTCTCTGTTTTCATAACTCTCTCACAGTTTCTTGTTCATCAAGAAACTTCATACCCTTATAATAAATATTTGTAAACAAATGTATTGTATCAAATATTAGAAATTAGAATACAACTATAATAGACTAACAATATATAATATGCCGGTTACCAATGGAAATTTACTAATAATATACCTACATGGCTACATTACATGTTTATAACTAAAATTTTATTATCAATCTATTTTTTTATAAAAAATATTATTTGTATATTAAAATCAACTATTAAAATTATTATATATTTATGTATAAAGATATGTATTGTTTAATTCATTTTTAGAGTGTATTTTATATTTCAACCTAAATTTTATACAAATATCAATTTTGAGAGTTAAATCTCAAAGTGATCCTTGAGATTCACAAAATGCATCGATTTTATCCCTGACTTCCTAGTTGCACTATTTATATTGCCAAGATTGAATAAAATGCACTTAGTTGGTCCCTTACCTATTTTACAGCCAATTTGCTTGCTGTCGAGAGTGACATGACACTGACCTGGCAAATGACTGCCACGTCGGACAATATAAAATGTTGTCATGTTGATTTTGGCGCTAAATCCCTAATAAAACGACGTTGTTTCAAGATTAAGAGAGTTAAAACGTTCAAACCCCCCAAAGCAAAGTGATCACTTCGTCTTCTTCATTTTTGAAAATAGAACACTTCGCTCAAATTCCTGGCGTCTACGAGTGCTCGTGAGGGTTATTGTGGTGAAGCGATTTGGAGTTTGTTGGAACCTTGGTCATCATTGTTCTTTGCAAAATCCCCTGACATAGAGGTAGGTGTGCAGCAGATAAAATTAATTTTTTCCATCTTTTACGATATTAAAATATGCGTCATTGTGAATGTTACTTCGAGATTTTGTGCATGTTGATGAAAAAAATTTTGAAACTAGATTATTAGCTAGGGTTTTTGGGTATGGTGTGGGTAGGAATTTTTAGAATGCTCTGTTTCACAGAAGAGAGAAGATATTTCTATAATGGTAATGTTAATGATGTAGCTATCTCAAACAATTTTTGTTTTGTTTTTGTTGTACTGAGATCTGCTAACTCTATTATTAATAGTGTGAAACTTCATTAGTTAAAATTGTTTACTTTTGTTTAGGGTGTAGATAGAAAAATTGATGGATATCACGTTCTATCATGGTGAAAAATTTAAGAGGAATGCTAATGGAATATTGATTTACTCACCTGACAATAGAAGTTGTGTAAAATTTAGATGAGGATACATTTGATGTCTTCTTTGTGAGAAACTATTTCAAGGAACTTTGGCACCCGCAAGGCTCTACTCCGACTTGGCATCCTCGTCGTTGATCGAATAGAACTCCTTTCACCTTGACTTGCACGTCTAATCATCATTCCAAACAACATAGCAAAGGTGACGAAATGGAACAAGTAGAGAAGAAAAATAGGAGGAGGGGGGAGGAGGTTAAGTGCTACTGTAATTAGGGTTAAAAAGGGGATAAGGGATCAAATTGGGTTAAATAGTTTCAATTGCCAGCTGATATAACCGTTAGACACTCTAGCGTGCCAAGTCACTCCTGACAGCAAGAAAATTGGCTGGAAAATAGGTAAGGGATCAACTAAGTGCCTTTTATTTAATTTCGAAGATGAAAATAGTGCAATTAAAAAGTTAAGGATAAAATCAGTGTATTTCATGAATCTCAAAATTTATTTTGAGTTTAACTCTAATTTTGATGATTGATTTTAGTGTATTCATTCGATAAAAAATCTCATTATGACCTATATTAAAAGTTCTAAAAGTTTTCTTTTCCTATATAAAGGAGTTAGTATTCTAGAATCAACATTCATCTTGTTGAGAAGTTAAAACTATAATTTTGTATAAGTCTTCACCATGAGAGTTCTCTTTAGAAGTTTTTCTTTTGGAGGTCATGGAAATTAATTTGTGTTTATTAGTATATTTTGAGAATTGAGAGTGAAATTATATCATATATAAATGAAAGTGTGAAATTTACTTGTGCAAGTCTAGCATCTTTTATTATTTCTTGCATGATATCATTTGTAGAGTTACAAAGTAGACTATACCAACACATATACGGTGATTTGTTAAAGAGAGTTAGTAGTATTTTATATAGACAACCTGCATTAGTTTCAGTGATGTAATACAGTTTCAAATAATGAATGTGACCGATGAAGTTACCATGCTAGAAATGTTAATGATTTATCAACAGAATTAAGCTCATGTGTCAATGATCGAGTTGTCTGTTAAAGTCGAAGAGTTGGCTATTAATCACGAGGTGGACGAATCATTTCTAAATGAAGAGGGTAACACAGACTGGAAAGAAAACAACAATTACGGCAAAGAGGAGTTCTTATCCAACAATGACATGTTGGGAGGAAACGAGATTATCAACATGAAAATTCAAGCTGCAACAAACACGGTAAGAAGCCAACATTTCTTTGGTGTTCCATGTTTCATGCGTGCTTTAAATTATTAAGTTATGAACACACCTAAATTTTTTAAGTTGGCAAACTCAAGTATGTCAGCCTATCATTTTTTTTTGTCATGACAATTTTATTTTCAATTTTCAAAATTTGGTTATACATTTTAATTTTAGACGTTGAATTATTTAAAATATATTTGTTTTTTAAGTTACAAGTTAAAATGTGTTTCAAAAATTATTCACTATTTAAAAATGATAAATTTTGCTCAGCTTGAGAATACTTTTTAATAAGATTATTTTGTACGAAAGATAAAGAAAAAATCCAACTTACATTATTTTATTAGATATTGTGCCTGCTTTGATGAAATATTGTACAAATTATTAAAAATTGAAAACCCTTTAAATACAATTAGTTATATTTTTTTAGAATTTAGAAATTATTATTCTACATACACATGTGTTCCTTTTGTGCAAGATGGTGAGTTTGTTGTTGGAATAGAGTTCAGTTCTAGAGAGACTGTACTCATGGAAATTAGGAATTACACTATTTTCAAATGTGTCAATTACAGGATATCTGAGTCTGAGCCTTTGACGTTTTATGCGAAAAACCTGCAGTATGACAGAGGTTGTGATTGGCTGATTCAGAATAGTTTGATTTAGAGAAATGTTGTTAGGAAATTAGACAATACAATGGAAGTCATACTTACATTATGGACACAATTTCTCAAGACCATTTGAAACTAGATTCCAACACAATCACGAACGCTATAAGGCCTCTAGTTGAAGCGACCCATCTTTGAAGATCTGAGTTGTGATCGTAGATGTTCAGTCAAAATTCAACTATGTGATAACCTATCGTAAATCGTGATTGGAAAAGCAAAATTTGATTGCAAAAGTCTTTGGTGGTTCGGAAGCTTTCTATGAGTGTTTGTCGGCATGGTGTATGGTAATGTGTGCTCAAAACCCAGGATATGTGGTTCAGGTTGATACTATACCAGCATATCCTGGATCTAAGGTGGAGGAAGTTGTTAAGATAATGCGCTAAGTTTTTTGGAGCTTCCATCCATGCATTAGAACGTTCCGACACTGCAAACCACTCGTGCAAGTTGATGGCATACATCTGTATGGATGATATAAAATGAGCTATTTTGGTTGCTGTGTCTCAAGATGAAAATTAGAATATTATGCCACTTACTTTTGTCATCGTTGAAGGAAAGACTGCTAATGCATGGCACTTTTTTCTGAATAATCTACGGAAGAATATCGTTAGGAGGGATGATGTCGGTATTATTTCTGATAGACACGACTTTATCAGTGCAACAATGGCTAGATGTAATGATGCATGGAGTCCTCCTAGGACATTTCATCTATTATATGTCATGCATATTGCGTTAAACTCTGGAGTGCCCAACGCCTCTGCATCACGGATGTGTCTGATCCATGACAGCTTGATCTAGGGGTGCACATGGGCCGGATGAAGCCGGGTTTGATGGGACCCAGATCTGACCCGAAATATACACCGGGTCTATTTATTAGACCCAAACCCGACCCTAGACCCGATGAAACCAATACACTTTCGGGCCACAATTATACCGGGTGAAAACCGGGTAAAAATCGGGTGAAAATCGGGCCGTTAACATTACATTACGTTGATACCTTCTTGTAAGCTAGCATGTAAAAATATCCAAATTTCCAAGACTCCAACCATTATTTAACATGGTAAAATTCACTTAGAAAAATATAACAAGAACCAACAATTCTTTAAAATTAAAGCAAAACCACAATCAATACTAATATTGTCTAATAATACCAAATATTTAAATCAATACAAATAACATAATATTATGCATTAGTCTAAAATCTTATGCATTCTAAACATAAAACATTAACTTATAGTCTTATAATGACTAATAACACAAAATATTAAGGTTTACAATACTTAAATTCCACATAAGAATAGTTATGATCCATCACTAATAACACAAAATATTAATTGTGTATGATGACCGAGCCACCGGGCCGACTTCGGGTAACCCGACCCATGGCCCGGACCCGACCCGAAATAATGACCGGGTCTATTTTTGAGATCCTTACCCGGTCCTAAACCCGATGAAATTACACCAAATTAGTCCCTAAAATGTTCGGGACCAGACCGGGCCTTCGGACCGGGCCGGGTCTGTGCACCCTTAGCTTGATCGCATTAGATACATGATCGTTTTCACCTGGCGGTGTCCCAAAGTTGGCCACACAATTGTCAACCAAGTGGGCTGATGAGCGGATATTTTATACGCTTTTTGGGGATAATTTCATATAGTTTTGAGTATGTTTTAGTTAGTTTTTAGTTTATTTCTAGTAGTTTTTAGGAAAAATTCATATTTCTGGACTTTACTATGAGTTGTGTGTTTTTCTGTAATTTCAGGTATTTTTCTGGCTGAAATTGAAGGAGCTGAGCAAAAATCTGATTCAGGCTGAAAAAGGACTCCTGATGCTGTTGGATTCTGACCTCCCTGCACTCAAAGTGGATTTTCTGGAGCTACAGAACTCGAAATGGCGTGCTTCCAATTGCGTTGGAAAGTAGACATCCAGGGCTTTCCAGAAATGTATAATAGTTCATACTTTGCACAAGAATAGACGACGTAAACTGGCGTTCAACGCCAGTTCTCTGCCCAATTCTGGCGTCCAGCGCCAGAAAAGGATCAAAAACTGGAGTTGAACGCCCAAACTGGCACAAAAACTGGCGTTCAACTCCACAGATGGCCTCTGCACGTGAATTGCTTAAAGTCTCAGCCCCAGCACACACCAAGTGGGCCCCAGCACACCAAGTGGGCCCCAGAAGTGGATCTCTGCATCATCCATCATAGTCCACTCATATTTTGTAACCCTAGGCTACTGGTTTAGTATTTAAACAACTTTTAGAGACTTATTTTGTATCTCATGACATTTCAGATCTAAACTTTGTATTCTCTGATGGCATGAGTCTCTAAACCCCATTGTTGGGGGTGAGGAGCTCTGCTGTGTCTCGATGAAGTAATGCAAGTATTTCTGTTTTCCATTCAAACACGCTTGTTCTTATCTAAGATGTTCATTCGCGCTTAACTGTGATGAAGGTGATGATCCGTGACATTCATCACCTTCCTCAAACCATGAACGTGTGCCTGACAACCACCTCCGTTCTATATCCGATTGAATGAGTATCTCTTAGATTCCTTAATCAGAATCTCCGTGGTATAAGCTAGAACTGATGGCGGCATTCATGAGAATCCGAAAAGTCTAAACCTTGTCTGTGGTATTCCGAGTAGGATTCAAGGATTGAATGACTGTGACGAGCTTCAAACTCCTGAAGGCTGGGCGTTAGTGACAGACGCAAAAGGATAGTAAATTCTATTCCAACCGGATCGAGAACCAACCGGTGATTAGCCGTGCTGTGACAGAGCGCGTGAGCGTAGTATTCACTGGAAGGATGGAAGGTAGCCATTGACAACGGTGATCCACCAACACACAGCTTGCCATAGGGGGACGTGCGTGCGTGAACAAGAAGACAGAGGAAAGCAGAGATTCAGAAGACAAAGCATCTCCAAAACTCCAACATATTCTCCATTACTGCACAACAAGTAACGTTTAATTTATGCTCTACTGGTTATTCACAATTCAATTGATAAACATAATTGACTTCCTGACTAAGATTTACAAGATAACCATAGATTGCTTCAAACCAACAATCTCCGTGGGATTCGACCCTTACTCACGTAAGGTATTACTTGGACGACCCAGTGCACTTGCTGGTTAGTGGTACGCGTTGTGAAAAGTGTGATTCACAATTCGTGCACCAAGTTTTTGGCGCCGTTGCCGGGGATTGTTCGTGTTTGAACAACTGACGGATTATTTTGTTGCTTAGATTAGGAAAAATCTTTCTTTTTTTTTTGGTTTAGAGTCTTTTATTAATTATCCCTTGTTAAAATACTTTAAAATTATAGCTCAGTTAATTAGAACGTGGTGTTTATGTTCATGATAATTGGCTATCATATTTTTTTTTAAAAAAAAAAAAAACCTTTTTCAAAAATAATTTTTCTATTAAATCCTGTGCCAAACTTTAAGTTTGGTGTTTTCAAAAATAATCTTTCTTAAAATTTTTGAAGGTCCCATAACTCATTTGGCTAGAGCGTTAATCTGTGTTCTTGGTAATTGGGTTAGAGTCTTTTATACTCTTCTCAAAACCTTCTTTTTCATAAATAATATTTTCTCTATTAAATTTTGTGCCAAACTTAAAGTTTGGTGTTTTCTTGTTGATTTCCCTTTGGTTTTCGAAAATTTTGGTTTGGTTTTCTAAAATTTTTAAGTTGGTGTTCTTTCTTCATGTTCTTGTGTTCTTGTGAGTCTTCAAAGTGTTCTTGAGTTTTCCTTGTGTCTTGATCTTAAAATTTTTAAGTTTGGTGTTCCTTGGTGTTTTCCCTCCAAATTTTTCGAAAACAAGGAGCATTAGATCTAAAAATTTTAAATCTTGTACTATCTTATTGTTTTTCTCTCTCCTCACTAAATTAAAAAAAAAATATCTTTTCAAAATATCTCTTCTAACTTCCTAACCTCTTATCTTTTCAAAATTTGTTTCAACTAACTAACTAACTTTTTGTTTGTTTCTTAACTTTTTCAAAACTACCTAACTAACTCTCTCTCTCTCTCTAATTTTCGAAAATATCTTCCCTCTTTTTCAAAAAAATTTCTTTTTTTTTTAACTAATTAAATTTTAATTTTTTTTTACGAAAAAAAAAATATTTTTATTTCAAAATTCAAATTCTTTTTAGTTATTTTATTTTATTTAAGTATTCAATTCTTATAAAATAAAATAAATAAAAAGATAAATCAGTCCAAGTTATATCCATATATCCATCATGGACATAAGTGGAAATGAACAGTCCAGGAGGACTCTGGGGTCATATTCTAGCCCTTCTACTGCTTCATATGGGAGTAGCATATGCATACCCTCCATTGGAGTTAGTAGCTTTGAGTTGAATCCTCAGCTCATTATCATGGTGCAGCAAAGTTGTCAGTATTCCGGTCTTCCACAGGAAGAACCTACAGAGTTTCTGGCACAATTTTTACAAATTGCTGACACAGTACATGATAAGGAAATAGATCAGGATGTCTACAGACTATTACTGTTTCTATTTGCTGTAAAAGATCAAGCTAAGAGGTGGTTAAATAACCTACCTAAGGCCAGCATAAGGACATGGAAACAGCTGACAGAAAAATTCCTGAATCAATATTTCCCTCCAAAAAGGATGACACAGCTGAGGCTGGACATCCAAGGCTTTAAACAAGGAGATAATGAATCTCTTTATGATGCCTGGGAGAGATACAGAGAGATGCTACGAAAATGCCCCTCTGAAATATTTTCAGAGTGGGTTCAGTTAGACATCTTCTACTATGGGCTTGCAGAAGGAGCTCAGATGTCTTTAGATTACTCAGCTGGTGGATCTATCCATATGAGAAAGACAATTGAAGAAGCTCAAGAGCTCATTGATACAGTTGCCAGGAATCAGCATCTGTATCTAAGCAGCAACCCTTCCATGAATGAAGAGGTTAAAACAGTAACTGCTGAATTCAATACTGTAAAACAAGCTGCTGAATTCAATCAGCAATTAGATTTTCTAACAAAGCAGCTAGCTGAATTCAAAGACAGGTTACAGGAGACAAGGATAGCTAACATACATATGGACGAACAGTTTAAGCAAACAAAGCAGCAGCTATCAAAGCAAATAGCAGAAGAATGCCAAGCAGTTCAATTAAGAAGTGGGAAAACATTAAATACCCCACCTCAAGGCATCAAAAATTCAAGAAATGAGCGACCCACCAAAGATTCCCCTGAGGACAGTAAGAGCCCAGGAAAAAATAATTCTGGCACTAAAACGCCAGAAAATGGGTGGAAGGCTGGCGCTGAACGCCCAGACCATGCCCAAAACTGGCGTTCAGCGCCAGAAACAAGGCAGGATTGGCGTTCAACGCCAGAAATGGGCAAGAATCTGGCGTTGAACGCCCAAATAGGGCAGAATCCAGCATTGAACGCCCAAAATGAGCATATTTCTGGCGTTCAGGCGCCAGGAACAGACAGTGAGCTGACGTCTAACGTCACTCCAGCTTCTGACTCTGGCACTCAATTGCCAGTGAGGGATCAGACACACACAAGTGCTGATAACAACCCCTCTAAAAAGGCTTCTTTAACCACTAAGGTTGAGGATTATAAAGCCAAGATACCTTATCCTCAAAAACTCCGGAAAGAGGAGCAGGATAAGCAATTTGCTCGCTTTGCAGATTATCTAAGGACTCTTGAAATAAAGATTCCATTTGCAGAGGCACTTGAGCAAATACCTTCTTATGCCAAGTTCATGAAAGAGATCTTGAGTCATAAAAAGGAGTGGAGAGAAACAGAAAGAGTTCTCCTCACTGAAGAATGCAGTGCAGTCATTCTTAAAAGCTTTCCTGAAAAGCTTAAAGACCCTGGGAGTTTTCTGATACCATGCATATTAGAAGGTGATTGCACCAAGACAGCTTTATGCGATCTTGGGGTAAGCATCAACCTGATACCTGCATCCACTATCAGGAAGCTTGGCTTAACTGATGAAGTTAAACCAACCCAGATATGTCTCCAACTTGCTGATGGTTCCACTAAATACCCATCAGGCGTGATTGAGGACATGATTGTCAGAGTTGGGCCATTCGCCTTTCCCATTGACTTTGTTGTGCTGGAAATGGAGGAGCACAAGAGTGCCACTCTCATTCTAGGAAGATCCTTCCTAGCAACTGGACGATCCCTCATTGACGTCCAACAGGGGGAAATAACCCTGAGAGTCAACGATGACGAGTTCAAGTTGAACGCTGTCAAAGCCATGCAGCATCCAGACACATCAACAGACTGCATGAAAGTTGACCTTATTGACTCTTTGGTAGAAGAGATCAACATGGCTGAGAGTCTCGAATCAGAGTTGGAAGACATCTTTAAAGATGTTCAGCCTGATTTGGAGGATTCAGGGGACATGAAAGAGCCTCTGAACTTTCTTCTGAAAGAGGAAAAACCTCCTAAACCAGAGCTCAAGCCACTGCCACCATCCTTGAAATATGCATTTCTAGGAGAAGGTGACACTTTTCCAGTGATCATAAGCTCTGCTTTAAATTCACAGGAAGAGGAAGCACTTATTCAAGTGCTAAGGACACACAAGACAGCTCTTGGGTGGTCCATAGGTGACCTTAAGGGCACAAGCCCAGCTAGATGCATGCACAAAATCCTATTGGAGGATAATGCCAAACCAGTGGTTCAACCACAGAGGCGGCTAAATCCAGCCATGAAGGAAGTGGTGCAGAAAGAGGTCACCAAATTACTAGAGGCTGGGATTATTTATCCCATTTCTTATAGCCCCTGGGTGAGCCCTGTTCAAGTCGTCCCAAAAAAGGGAGGCATGACAGTGATTCATAATGAAAAAAATGAACTGGTTCCCACAAGAACAGTTACAGGGTGGCGCATGTGTATTGACTACAGAAGGCTCAATACAGCCACCAGAAAGGATCATTTTCCTTTACCATTCATAGACCAGATGCTAGAGAGACTAGCAGGTCATGATTATTACTGCTTTTTGGATGGCTACTCAGGCTATAACCAGATTGCAGTAGATCCCCAGGATCAAGAGAAAACAGCATTCACATGTCCATCCGGAGTGTTTGCTTATAGAAGGATGCCCTTTGGGCTATGCAATGCACCTGCAACCTTCCAGAGATGCATGCTCTCTATTTTCTCTGATATGGTGGAAAAATTTCTGGAAGTCTTCATGGATGACTTCTCAGTATATGGAGACTCATTCAGCTCCTGTCTTGATCACCTAAAACTTGTTCTGAAAAGATGCCAAGAAACCAACCTAGTTTTAAACTGGGAAAAGTGTCACTTCATGGTGACTGAAGGAATTATTCTTGGGCATAAAATCTCAAACAAGGGAATAGAGGTGGATCAAGCAAAAATAGAGGTAATTGAAAAATTACCACCACCTGCCAATGTTAAGGCAATCAGAAGCTTTCTGGGGCATGCAGGATTCTATAGGAGGTTTATAAAGGATTTTTCAAAAATCGCAAAACCTCTGAGCAATCTGCTAGCTGCTGACACGCCATTTGTGTTTGACACAGAGTGCCTGCAGGCGTTTGAAACGCTGAAAGCTAAGCTGGTCACAGCACCAGTCATTTCTGCACCAGACTGGACATTACCATTTGAGCTAATGTGTGATGCCAGTGATCATGCCATTGGTGCAGTATTGGGACAGAGGCATGACAAGCTTCTGCATGTCATTTATTATGCCAGTCACGTTTTAAATGATGCCCAGAAAAATTACACAACCACAGAAAAGGAATTACTTGCAGTGGTTTACGCCATTGACAAGTTCAGATCCTACTTAGTAGGATCAAAGGTGATTGTGTACACTGACCATGCTGCTCTTAAGTATCTACTCACAAAGCAGGATTCAAAACCCAGGCTCATCAGATGGGTATTGCTTCTGCAAGAGTTTGATATAGAAATAAGAGACAAAAAAGGGACAGAGAACCAAGTGGCTGATCATCTATCCCGGATAGAGCCAGTGGAAGGGACGTCCCTCCCCTTTCTTGAAATCTCTGAGACATTCCCTGATGAGCATCTATTTGCCATTCAGGAAGCACCATGGTTTGTCGATATTGCAAACTATAAAGCTGCAAGGTTCATACCCAAGGAGTACAATAGAACACAAAAGAAGAAATTAGTTACTGATGCAAAGTACTACTTGTGGGATGAGCCCTATCTCTTTAAGAGATGTGCAGACGGAATTATCCGTAGGTGTGTCCCTAGAGAGGAAGCACAGAGAATCCTATGGCATTGCCATGGATCTCAATATGGAGGCCATTTCGGAGGTGAGCGAACAGCCACCAAGGTCCTCCAATGTGGCTTCTATTGGCCCACACTCTATAAAGATTCCCGAGAGTTTGTACGTAATTGTGACAGTTGCCAAAGAGCTGGTAACCTGCCTCATGGTTACGCCATGCCTCAACAAGGGATCTTGGAAATAGAGTTGTTTGATGTATGGGGAATTGACTTCATGGGACCTTTCCCACCATCATACTCAAACACTTATATTCTGGTGGCAGTGGATTATGTATCAAAATGGGTTGAGGCTATTGCCACACCCAACAATGATACTAAAACAGTGCTGAAGTTCCTCCAGAAACATATTTTTAGCAGGTTTGGTGTCCCTAGAGTACTAATCAGTGATGGGGGCACTCACTTCTGCAATAAACAGCTTTACTCTGCCATGGTTCGGTATGGAATTCGCCACAAGGTGGCCACTCCATATCATCCACAAACCAATGGGCAAGCTGAAGTCTCTAATAGAGAATTAAAGAGAATCCTGGAACGGACAGTAAATACCCGTAGAAAGGATTGGGCACGGAGCTTGGATGATGCTCTGTGGGCCTACAGAACAGCATTCAAGACCCATATAGGGACCTCTCCATACCAACTGGTGTATGGTAAGGCATGTCACCTGCCCGTGGAACTGGAACATAAGGCCTACTGGGCAACCAGATTCCTAAAATTAGATGCCAAATTAGCAGGAGAAAAACGATTGCTCCAGCTAAATGAGCTAGAGGAATTCAGATTCACAGCTTTCGAAAATGCCAAGCTTTATAAAGAAAAATAAAAAAAATGGCATGACAGAAAGCTGTCATCTAGAATCTTTGAACCAGGACAGAAGGTCCTGTTGTTTAACTCTAGACTCAGGCTATTCCCCGGGAAACTGAAATCCCGGTGGAGGGGACCATACGTGATTACAAGTGTGTCACCATATGGTTACGTGGAGCTTCAAGATATTGATTCTGATAAGAAGTTCATTGTCAATGGACAAAGAATCAAGCATTATCTTGAAGGCAACATTGAGCAAGAATGCTCAAGGCTGAAGCTAGATTAAAAGCTCAGCAAGGTCCAGCTAAAGACAATAAAGAAGCGCTTTCTGGGAGGCAACCCAGCCATGGGGCATTAATCCTCTAAGCATTTTTGCCCTATTTCTATTTTTATTTTTATTTGTTTATATAGAGTTCATTGACAACAAGGTAAATAATCATTTACAAAAGACCTCGGCACACAAAACAGAGTAAAAGAGCTCAATGGCAAGAAAACGCCAGTAAAGGGGCATTTTGGGCGTTCAGCGCCCAAAATGGGCATCCACTGGGCGCTGAACGCCAGTAAGTGCAGCAATTGGGCGTTCAACGCCAGAAATGGCCACCCACTGGGCGTTGAACGCCAGGAAAGGCAGCAACTGGGCGCTGAACGCCCAGGAGATCAGCATTTGGGCGCTGAACGCCCAAAACAGGCAGTGTTTGGGCGTTCAAACGCCAGGAGGACAGGGAGGAGCCAAATCCAAGTAATCCCACACGTATTTCCATTTTAATTTCAAATTTTATGCTTCAATGCACGATTTTTACATGAACATATCAAGAACCCTGATTTCTAAAATCCTTAATTTCTAAAAATTCATCTTTCCAAATTCAATCCAACTCTTTTCAAAATCTTTTTCTGAAAAATCTATCTTTTTCAAAATCTATCTTTTTTTTACTCAAAAATCTTTTCAACTAACCCATATCTTTTTCATATTATCTTTTTCAAAATCCATATTTATCTTTTTCAAAAATCTATCATATCTTTTCAAAATTAAACTCTATCTTCTATCTTATCTTTTTCAACTAAATCTTTTTATCTTATCTCTTCCAATTTTTCGAAAAACAACACCCCCCCCACCCCTTTAAATTGGGTTCGGCCCCCCCCCTCCTTCATCAACAAGTGCTACTCAATCTCCTTCTATCCCTCTCCTTTCTTCTCTTTTGCTTGAGGACAAGCAAACCTCTAAGTTTGGTGTGTTTTTCCAAGATCACTAAGATCATGGCTCCCAAAGGTAAACAATCCAATCCAAGAGGCAAGAAAGAGAGCATTTCAAAACCACTTTGGAATCAAGGGAAGTTCTTATCTAAAGAACATTCAGACCATTATCTTAAAGTAATGGGTCTGAGATCAGTGATCCCAGAAGTTAGATTCGATCTGAAAGAAGACGAATATCCAGAGATCCAGGAGCAAATTCGAATCAGGAACTGGGAAGTCCTAGCTAATCCTAAAACGAAAGTAGGAAGGAACATGGTCCAGGAGTTCTATGCTAATATGTGGCAGACTGACAAGCAAAGACTATCTGGAACAGCCTGCTACGAATTTCGGACCATGGTCAGGGGAAAGATTGTTCATACCACCCCTGACAAGATCAGAGAGATATTAAAGCTACCTCAGCTAAAGGATGATCCAGACTCCTTCAACAGGAGGATGATGAGAGTAGACATTGGCCTGGATAAGATTCTAGAGGACATATGTATCCCTGGAGCCAGGTGGACCACCAACACAAAGGGCGTCCCAAATCAACTCAAGAGGGAGGATCTCAAACTAGTTGCCAGAGGATGGCTGGACTTCATTGGGCATTCTCTGTTGCCCACTAGCAACCGTTCTGAAGTCACAGTTAAAAGAGCAGTGATGATTCATTGCATCATGACTGGGAAGGAAGTGGAGGTTCATCAGCTGATTTCCACTGAACTCTACAAGATAGCTAATAAAAATTCAAGAGAGGCCAGGTTGGCTTATCCAAGCGTGATTTCTCTGCTCTGCAAGGACGCTGGAGTCAAGATGGGAATAACTGAATATATCCTAATTGAAAAGTCTATCACCAAGGCATCAATGGAGAGACAACAAGCACAGGAGGATCCTATCAAGAAGAGAGCACAGGAATTCCTCCCGGAGATTCCTCAAGCAGAATATTGGGAATATCTTGAGACGTCTGTCACCAAGATACAAGAAGCTATGGAGCAAATAATAAAACAACAGAAGGAACACAGTCAAATGCTGACCCATATGTTTAAAGAACAAGAAGAGCAGGGACGTGACTTAAGGGAACTGAAGCACCAAAAGTCTTCTGTAATACCAAGCCTCCCAAGGATCAGAGGAACGCCCATACCCCCAGAATAAAGGTTGTTAATTTCCAATTTCTGCCTTAACTCTGTGACAGTGTCCTTATAAAAAGTTTACCTTAGAAGTCATATAATAGTAATTAGTATCTATTTGATTTTATCTCCAATTAAGCTATAGTTTATTTTTCTCATCATCATTTAACATGAATAAAATAGTAGATCTTTTGAATAAGAGGCAATAAAATTTCGAGTTTCAATAAGAGAAAGTCTAATTAGTTAAATGTGGTGGCAATATTTTCTGTCTTCTGAATGAATGCTTGAACAGTGCATATGTCTTTTGAATTTGTTGTTTAAGACTGTTAAATATGTTGGCTCTTGAAAGAATGATGAACATGAGACATGTTATTGATAATCTGAAAAATCATAAAAATGATTCTTGAAGCAAGAAAAAGCAGCAAAGAACAAAGCTTGCAGAAAAAAAAAAGAGAGAGAAAAAGAAAAAGAAAAAGCAAGCAGAAAAAGCCAATAACCCTTAAAACCAAAAGGCAAGGGCAAACAAAAGGGATCCCAAGGCTTTGAGCATCAGTGGATAGGAGGGCCTAAAGGAATAAAATCCTGGTCTAAGCGGCTAAACCAAGCTGTCCCTAACCATGTGCTTGTGGCGTGAAGGTGTCAAGTGAAAACTTGAGACTGAGCGGTTAAAGTCAAGGTCCAAGCAAAAAGAAGAGTGTGCTTAAGAACCCTGGACACCTCTAATTGGGGACTTTAGCAAAGTTGAGTCACAATCTGAAAAGGTTCACCCAGTTATGTGTCTGTGGCATTTATGTATCCGGTGGTAATACTGGAAAACAAAGTGCTTAGGGCCACGGCCAAGACTCATAAAGAAGCTGTGTTCAAGAATCATCACACTGAACTAAGAGAATCAATAACACTATCTGAATTCTGAGTTCCTATAGATGCCAATCACTCTGAGCTTCAATGGATAAAGTGAGATGCCAAAACTGTTCAGAAGCAAAAAGCTACTAGCCCCGCTCATCTAATTAGAATCTGAGCTTCATTCAAAAACTCTGAGATATTATTGCTTCTCAACCTATTAGTCTTCTATTTTATTTGTCTGGTTGCTTGAGGACAAGCAACAGTTTAAGTTTGGTGTTGTGATGAGCGGATATTTTATACGCTTTTTGGGGATAATTTCATATAGTTTTGAGTATGTTTTAGTTAGTTTTTAGTTTATTTCTAGTAGTTTTTAGGAAAAATTCATATTTCTGGACTTTACTATGAGTTGTGTGTTTTTCTGTAATTTCAGGTATTTTTCTGGCTGAAATTGAAGGAGCTGAGCAAAAATCTGATTCAGGCTGAAAAAGGACTCCTGATGCTGTTGGATTCTGACCTCCCTGCACTCAAAGTGGATTTTCTGGAGCTACAGAACTCGAAATGGCGTGCTTCCAATTGCGTTGGAAAGTAGACATCCAGGGCTTTCCAGAAATGTATAATAGTTCATACTTTGCATAAGAATAGACGACGTAAACTGGCGTTCAACGCCAGTTCTCTGCCCAATTCTGGCGTCCAGCGCCAGAAAAGGATCAAAAACTGGAGTTGAACGCCCAAACTGGCACAAAAACTGGCGTTCAACTCCACAGATGGCCTCTGCACGTGAATTGCTTAAAGTCTCAGCCCCAGCACACACCAAGTGGGCCCCAGCACACCAAGTGGGCCCCAGAAGTGGATCTCTGCATCATCCATCATAGTCCACTCATATTTTGTAACCCTAGGCTACTGGTTTAGTATTTAAACAACTTTTAGAGACTTATTTTGTATCTCATGACATTTCAGATCTAAACTTTGTATTCTCTGACGGCATGAGTCTCTAAACCCCATTGTTGGGGGTGAGGAGCTCTGTTGTGTCTCGATGAAGTAATGCAAGTATTTCTGTTTTCCATTCAAACACGCTTGTTCTTATCTAAGATGTTCATTCGCGCTTAACTGTGATGAAGGTGATGATCCGTGACATTCATCACCTTCCTCAAACCATGAACGTGTGCCTGACAACCACCTCCGTTCTATATCCGATTGAATGAGTATCTCTTAGATTCCTTAATCAGAATCTCCGTGGTATAAGCTAGAACTGATGGCGGCATTCATGAGAATCCGGAAAGTCTAAACCTTGTCTGTGGTATTCCGAGTAGGATTCAAGGATTGAATGACTGTGACGAGCTTCAAACTCCTGAAGGCTGGGCGTTAGTGACAGACGCAAAAGGATAGTAAATTCTATTCCAACCGGATCGAGAACCAACCGGTGATTAGCCGTGCTGTGACAGAGCGCGTGAGCGTAGTATTCACTGGAAGGATGGAAGGTAGCCATTGACAACGGTGATCCACCAACACACAGCTTGCCATAGGGGGACGTGCGTGCGTGAACAAGAAGACAGAGGAAAGCAGAGATTCAGAAGACAAAGCATCTCCAAAACTCCAACATATTCTCCATTACTGCACAACAAGTAACGTTTAATTTATGCTCTACTGGTTATTCACAATTCAATTGATAAACATAATTGACTTCCTGACTAAGATTTACAAGATAACCATAGATTGCTTCAAACCAACAATCTCCGTGGGATTCGACCCTTACTCACGTAAGGTATTACTTGGACGACCCAGTGCACTTGCTGGTTAGTGGTACGCGTTGTGAAAAGTGTGATTCACAATTCGTGCACCATGGGCAAAACTACTATTCATTCTTCTACTTACAACACGACTGTCAATCGGAAGACCATAAATGCGTACCACATCATCTAGAGTGATTGTATATAATTCACCCACTGGAAGATGGAACGTATGTATTTCCAGCCGCCGTCTGTCTATTAATGCGTTATTAGGAGTGATTTACAGTTTATTCTTCTATCTTATTTGAGAAATGTGATAGAAATCGATTTCTCGTAATGCTTCCATCACTAACTGATTATACTGTTTTTGGGGAACCAATTTTCTCGATCTTAAAATTCTCTTCGCTTGAATATAAATAAAGATAAAAATAAAAAATCAGATTAACATACAACAAAAATAAAAAAAACTATATTCATATATAATTAAAATTATTATATAAATTAGTAAATAAAATTTAAATAATGTATCTATTTTTCATATCATAACATATAGTATATATATTAATAGATTTTATTTATTAATTTTTATACTGATTTTAATTACGAATATGTATTTACATTAAAGTATTTTATATATTTATGTTACTAAATATATTTATATTAAAATATGTATTCTAAATCTATTGCTGTATGCAGCAACATACATAAATATATTATTGATAAATATAGTATTATAATAATATATATCATTAGTATTAAAATATATGTATGTTAATATATTGTCATGCTACAAAAGTTCTTTTTTTAATGATGTATTTTGTCTTTTAATATTAGTATTCAAATACTCATTCTAATAAACTTATTCACAATATTAATATAAGTAATTAATTTGTCTAAATATTTAAAATGACAATAATATTAACAAATTAAAAGAAAAATAACACTGATAATTTAACATATATTTTGACAAAAATAATAATTTATATATCAAGAATGGTTTAAATGCACAATAATATATTTTTTGTTAAAATTAAATTTCGCACTGTTTTTACTCAAATCATATTTTTCTCACTAATAACCACAATTTATTATTATAAACATAGATACATAAATCTTATTTTTCCACCTCTCCTTCACTCTTAGGTAGCATTTGTTTTGAGATACTGAGACAGAGACTGAGAGACTGAGACTTAGTATTGTGTTTGTTAGTTCAGAGACTGGTACTAAAATTTCTGTCTCTGTCTCTAAAATTTCAGTATTTCAGTACCTCCAAAAAGTAGGGACATAGGGGACTGAAATTTTTAGAGATGGAGACTGAAACTTTAATAACATTTTATACCTAAAATACTTTCATTTCAATTAATTAATTCCAATTTTACCCTTTGTACAAATTAAATTAGAGTTTCATTCTTGTTTCAATTCCTGTCTTTCATTTTGCACCAAAAAAATACTGAAATTTATTTCAATCCCTGTCTCTTAATCTCTGTCTCTCAATCTCAGTCTTTCCGTCTCTGTCTCTCCACCAAACGCTACCTTACAGTCTTACTTTCAGAGTTTCACTTTAGAGTACAATACAATACTAAATTTTTCTTTTCGGATACAACGAGAAGGACGACCTGAATATATAAAAACACGTGTTTAATGCGTGTCTTCTTCTATTTATTTTTTCACTGGTCACGACTGATCAGAACCTACAGCATCCGTGCGTACGTGTCGCGCCACTGCTTCTAACTCTCTCTAACCCCCCTCACTTGCATAACGCTTTTGATTTTTCGTGTGGGAGAGAAAAACGTGTATGACAATATAGTGTGAGGAGGGAGATGTTTTATTTGGTTATAAGATGACACAAATCGAAGGCACCGATTTGTTTGCATTGTTTTGTATTTTAAACAAACAATCACAAATCGGACGGTCCGATTTGTGATTTCAAAAATAAAAGAATTTTTAATGTTAAAATCGGACCGTCCAATTTTTATTTTAACAAATAAAAAAAATAAAAAATACAAATCAGACCCTCTGATTTGAAATTTAATTTTTTCTTTAAACAAATCGGACCCTTCAATTTATAATTTATTTTTTTTATCAAACAAATCGGACCATCCGATTTGAATAAACCACTATATAAAAAAAATACCTAATTTTCCAATAACAATGCATTACACATAGAAAACCAAAAAAAAAAAAAAAAAACAATGCATTACACATATATCTAATCAATATAAAAAAAAAATTTAGCCCTTGCATAACATTGAAAAAGATCCAATATAAAAAATAATTTGTGGCAGTTTTATGTTTATATTAACTTGCCAGCTGGCGACTTTAACAATCATATATGAATACATGAACATGGGTCAGTGTCACTCGAATGGAAAGCGATTTAACCACCAACCCTCTTCAAATCTTCCTCTTGTCAATTGTCAAGTTCTATTACAAGCGACAAGTCCTTTTATTTTTATCATAAACAATTAATTTGTATAAAGAAATACGTTAAAGGAGGAAAATGCAAAAAAAAAAAAAAAAAAACATTTAAGAAGTTTCACAAAATATTTAGATGAAAGTGAAATAAAATAATGTATTAGTCACATTTTGTAACTCGGCTTTTTGTTTTAAAAATGACTTGTTAGATTACTGCAAAACCATATTTGATCACTTTTTCCTCCATGTATAAATTAAAATAACGAGAATGTTTGGTGAAAAAAAATATTAATAAACAATGTTAATAATAATTATTTTTTATTTTATTTAATATATTCTAAAATAAATAAATATTAAATAAAATAAATTTAAGTTATGTAGACTGATTATTTTTTATCTTCATAATATTATAGTAAAAACAATTTGTATTTAATTTGTTAATGGCTAAACTTAAATATTTTTTTATGATACGTACTGCCAATAAGGATTATTATATTTGGCAATAATTTAGAATTTGTTTTACTGGACTAATAGTTAATTCGCTACAAAAATTTTCCATAAAGAACGATTTGATAAGTTCTCTCTAAGGCATCCTTATTTTTAGTAGGTTAATCATTGCCGCTACCTAACCTAACCTAAGATTTGCGTACTTAGAAAAAAGAGATTTAGTGGCCGGTATTTTAATTATTAGATTTTGATCTTAAATTTAATTTATTTAGCTTGCTCATAAAGAAATAACGGATGAATAAATTATTTTTATAATTAAGTTTAATCAAAATTTTTTTGTGTCTTTTTTTTTTAATTGATTTTTTGTATCAATAAATTATTAGATCAATTTAATCAAATTTAATTATCAAAATAATTTAGTCATATAGAATTACCAAAAGAAATACAAAAAGAACTACAAAATTGATATTAGTTAACTATCTCTCTTTATAATAATTGAGTTAACGGCCATAATGACTTGAAGAGGGGATTATCTCATCTCTGTAGATTTTTTTGAAATTAAATTGGGAATGGATTTTTTTCATTTTTTTTTTCAATTATTTAATAAAATATAATTTTTTTATTTTATACTCTCTAATAAAAAAATATATATGAGAGAAGATATTAAATAATAAGAGATCATATATTTTATCAAATAATTAAAAAAAAATGGAAAAATCTACTCCCTTTAAACCTTCTATGAGATTAATGATAAAAAGAAAAAAAAGTCTTTTATATATCTTTTGTTAGAGATATAATTATTTTATGTATATTTTTTTATTAGTTTAATTTTTTTAAAAAAAATACTATTATGACATAATATCAGAATTTTTATGATTAAAATATCTAGAGTTTAATATTTGCTATCTAAAAACAGCATAAATTAAATTAAAAAAAGAGAATAAAAGATCAGTGCAAAATTTCAGGCAAACTCAAAAATAACTTTTGTTTGAGAAAACATATTAAAAATATATCTATTTCATGTATCTCCTATTATCAATTTAAACTTAAAAAAAAAATAGTATTATGATATCTTTAATGTTTGTAAGAATTATTAAAACTAAAATACTTCTAGCATTTAATTTATTACTCTCACAATTGAAATATGTTTTAGTTTTATTCTTATGCGTTAACCATGTATGTCAATATGATTTAAAATTGTCCCAAACTCGAAAATTGGTAACCATTTTTATTATCAATTTTGGTTTATGTTTCAAAGTTATCCTTGATTGAATTATTGTTAGTAGACAACGAAGTTAATGGATAAGGATAAAAATAAAAGGTATTTTGTAGCAACCCTCAGTTTTAAAAATATAAATACAAATAAGTGATAATTTATTTTATAAAATTAGAATTCTTTATTTTTAAAAAATTATTTTTATTATTAGTAATTGAACTAATTTTATAATAATTTAAATTTAATCAAATCTATATTATTATTATTATTATTATTATAAACATTGGATATAATTTTTATGAGTATTATATGTATTAAAGTTTATATGATTTTACTCCCTAGTATAATAAATTTACTGTTGTTATTATAATTACTACGTTACTATTATTATTACTATTATATATTTATTATTATTATTATTATTATTATTATTATTATTATTATTATTAATCATTAAGCATGAAAGTAAAAGACGGTTTATATTTTGCATTAAGTTACGTATATATTATTATTATCATTATGTATTGGTTTGTGTGTATATATATATATCATAAGGCTTATATAATAAAAAAGAAAGCCAAAGGCGGCTTAACAGCTTACTAATTAATCATGCATATATATGTATATGATTAGCATATGCGGGAGAGAAAAAGAATGGGAGAGAGAAGAACGTAACAGACCGTAAATCCTACCAAACTTCCATCTTCGATTTCTTGCAATCCGTAACTCCAATCAAAAATCTAATTCGATAAGAGTATTCGTAACCTCCTCCTCTACACGTTGGCACCATTTTTTATTAGTGGAAGTTGACAGTGACGTAGCTCCTCTTTCCTTTGGGTTTGGCCAACGAAAGTTTTAGGAGGCATAGACGATTCTAGACATTTTCTTCTTCGATAGCTCAGTCAGAAAGCTTCTCCAGAGCTTTGAATATTTTGATTCCGTACGAAGGTATGGTTTTGGTTTCTTGTAGTTAATGTTTAATGTCACGTGAAAACTTAGGCTAGAAGACCTTAAGATAGGAATGAAATGAATGAATAATTGATGGATTGTGTATATGGTATAAAATGTGAGGTTTAGCTATTGTCAATAATTTGCTGTTGAAGTTGGTCAGTTTTGGAAAAAGATTTAATATTGGTATTTGTTTGATTTTGAAATAATTTGTTATTGAAAACGATTTGAAGGACTGAGAGGTGTTTGATTTGATAGTTGGGACCCTTGAAGGGTGGTAGAAATTCGAGTTTTAAAGGAGATACTGCCAAAGTTTCTATAAGGATTGGAGTTTTGATTTGAGGTGTTATTCTAAAAAGGAAAGAGATTATCATGTAGCTTGTGTATTTGAGACTATTTGTTGACCCTTTGTCGCAAGATGTGACCGGACACTCTAACTCCCCGGATTCCCCCATGGGCATGCATATAGATATGAATATTGAATATTATTGAGCTTGGAGTTTAACTCCATGGAATACTATATTATTGAGCTTGGAGTGTGACTCCATGGAATATTATATTTGAGCTTGGAGTTTAACTCCATAGAATATTATTGAGCTTGGGGATGCGCGCACAGAGGGACTGTCCAATGGTTAACTACCAGGACATGTCGGGTTGGCTGTATAACCGACAGATGAGACTCATCAGCCATAGGACAGGCATATATCATATGCATTTGTTTGCTTTGTTTGGGTGTGCACTGTTTTAGTTTGCTTAACTGTTAAATTCTGCTTATCTGCTACTTGTTCTACTTGCTGTAAATGCTTCTCTATTTGTGTTTTCCTTGTCTGTAATGTTTGTCTATGTAATTAAGAGGCCCCTTGTCTGGCGAAGGAATGACGAGAGTTGTTCCACCAATGATTCAGAGGATTAGAAGTGACAGAGAGTAGAATGTTGGGTTAAAGTTAGATTCAGAACTAGAATACCTTAGACAATTTACTTAACTTCCGGTTTAGTTGAATTCTTAATCTGAAATCTGAGTGTCGAAGTTCTAGGAATGCCTCTGGCTTTCCCGAGACCTTTTATATTAAATATGTGGGCACCTTTATCATACTGAGAACCTCCGGTTCTCATTCCATACTATGTTGTTGTTTTTCAGATGCAGGTCGAAAGGTATCTCATTAGGCGTCTGGTTACCTGAAGCGAAGTGGTTACTGTGTTATTTTATTGTGCAGTGATGTATATACACGTACTTAGCTTTCTCTCCACATAACTTATTCTTTTTGATCCTCTTAGAGGTTTATGGAGAGGCAGGATTTTGTTTATGTACATCTTGGATTTTGGATATGTATATATATGTAAATATTCTCCGGCCAGCCTTGACTTCGCAGACTGAGTTAGGAGCTTGTTATTTGGTACCTATCGCTTTCGATTCCTACTTTTATTGTCTTACGTTTTATAGTTATAGTTTGCCTCACACGCAAGTTGTTCCGTTTCCGGAGCGTGGCACTTTTCATTTTGCGATTTTGTTTTACCCATTTTTCAATGCTCCTAGTCTATTATATTCTTTCTACTATTATAAGAATTTATTTTAATTTTTAGAAGTCGTAATACCTTGCCACCTCTATTTTACGACTTAAGCATAAAGTTCTGGGTGGTAGGGTGTTACATTATGGTATCAGAGCAGTTCGTTCCTATAGAGCCTGAGGGATGGACTGATTATGCTTCTGGGCATACTCTGGGTGTGTGTATGTGCTATTAGGATATCTGATTGATATATGTGGCATAAATATTCATGAGCATGCATCTGGAACTTGAAGCATTAAACTTGCGATATTGAGACTGATCAACTTAATATCACTTGTTTGGTGTGAACAGGGACCAAATGTCGTCTCGTGGATCCGAACGAGGTATTTAGAGAGGAAATTCCATGGTTGAACCAATGCACGGACGTCGAGGTGGAAACCCTAGTACTAGTACAAGTAACGTAAGTCGATACTATAGGTCTATGACCCTTACTGACTTCCTCAAGAGTGGTCCACCTCGATTTAACGGAAACGCTAATGCCCTGGAGGCTGATCAGTGGTTTCGAGAAGTGGAGAGGTTTTTGTACACTCAGCATGTTCCTGAAGAACAATCAGTGGAGATAGTGACTTATATGTTGGAGGGAGATGCTCAGAATTGGTGGCGAGAATTGTGTCATACCTTACAGGTGGAATTAACGGATGTCCCTTGGCATAGATTCAAGACAGAATTTTATGGGAGATATTTCTTGCATGCTTTTCGCATTGCAAAAGAATTGGAGTTAATGCAGCTGAAGCAAAAGGATATGTCCGTTGCTGACTATACCCGTGAATTCGACAACCTGTGCCGTTTCTCAAAAACTTGTCAAGGAAATCCAGCCGATTATGAGGAATGGAAGTGTGCTCAGTATGAGAAAGGACTAAGGAGAGATATCTTTAATTACGTGTATCCACAAAAGCTAACAAATTTCACTGAGTTGGTTAAGAAGAGCCAACTCGCAGAGGATTACTCCATGAAGTGGACACTGCTACAGGAAGGCTTTGGTGAGACTACTCCAAAGGAGCCGCGTAGGTACGGGCTGGGAATGTGCTTTCGATGTGGAGCACCGGAACACATGTCTAGAGATTGTTCGCGTGGGAGAGCCACAGATACGAGTTGGCCACGACAGGATCGAGGTAAGTATGATACATAATGCATAAGACAGATTTATTCTGTGTAGAGCTAGGACTCCGCTTTCGTTTAGGTTACGTAATCGGATATGAAAATTTAGGACTGGAAAGACTGGACGTAGTTTTGGACTTGGATACGGACTAGGAATTTAGGCCGATAAAAATATCTCTTTGATAACCAGCTAGGTGTCGAGAGAAAAACTAAGTTGTGATAGATTTAGTGTCAGAGACTGAACCAGTTTCGATTGTATTACGAAAGGTGACACCATTAGAATCGGCAGAACTTAGGAGCTAGATGAAACGAGTATTAGGGATGATAAACCCGTCGTTCTAATACCAGCCTACCTTGTAATCTTTCTGCATCGAACCTATCTTGTATCTTCTGCTTTAAGTAGACTTTTAAGCCATAAGAATATCCTGGATTTATAAACTAAGCATGTCAAACCTTTCTGTTTTTCTTTGACATGTTTAAGAAGGGAAGTTACGTTAGTATGAATCTTTTCCATTTTATATCAATTTTCGAGGGCGAAAATTTTTATAAAGTGGGTAGAATGTAGCAACCCTCAGTTTTAAAAATATAAATACAAATAAGTTATAATTTATTTTATAAAATTAGAATTCTTTATTTTTAGAAAATTATTTTTATTATTAGTAATTGAACTAATTTTATAATAATTTGAATTTAATCAAATCTATATTATTATTATTATTATTATTATTATAAACATTGGATATAATTTTTATGAGTATTATATGTATTATAAGTTTATATGATTTTACTCCCTAGTATTATAAATTTACTGTTGTTATTATAATTACTACGTTACTATTATTATTACTATTATACATTTATTATTATTATTATTATTATTATTATTATTATTATTATTAATAAGCATGAAATTAAAAGACGGTTTATATTTTGCATTAAGTTACGTATATATTATTATTATCATTATGTATTGGTTTGTGTGTATATATATATCATAAGGCTTATATAATAAAAAAGAAAGCCAAAGGCGGCTTAACAGCTTACTAATTAATCATGCATATATATGTATATGATTAGCATATGCGGGAGAGAAAAAGAATGGGAGAGAGAAGAACGTAACAGACCGTAAATCCCACCAAACTTCCATCTTCGATTTCTTGCAATCTGTAACTCCAATCAAAAATCTAATTCGGTAAGAGTATTCGTTACCTCCTCCTCTATACGTTGGCACCATTTTTGATTAGTGGAAGTTGACAGTGACGTAGCTCCTCTTTCCTTTGGGTTTGGCCAACGGAAGTTTTAGGAGGCATAGACGATTCTGGACATTTTCTTCTTCGATAGCTCAGTCAGAAAGTTTCTCCAGAGCTTTGAATATTTTGATTCCGTACAAAGGTATGGTTTTGGTTTCTTGTAGTTAATGTTTAATGTCACGTGAAAACTTAGGCTAGAAGACCTTAAGATAGGAATGAAATGAATGAATAATTGATGGATTGTGTATATGGTATAAAATATGAGGTTTAGCTATTGTCAATAATTTGCTGTTGAAGTTGGTCAGTTTTGGAAAAAGATTTAATATTGGTATTTGTTTGATTTTGAAATAATTTGTTATTGAAAACGATTTGAAGGACTGAGAGGTGTTTGATTTGATAGTTGGGACCCTTGAATGGTAGCATAAATTCGAGTTTTAAAGGAGATACTGCCAAAGTTTCTATAAGGATTGGAGTTTTGATTTGAGGTGTTATTCTAAAAAGGAAAGAGATTATCATGTAGCTTGTGTATTTGAGACTATTTGTTGACCCTTTGTCGTAAGATGTGACCGGACACTCTAACTCTCCGGATTCCCCCATGGGCATGCATATAGATATGAATATTGTATATTATTGAGCTTGGAGTTTAACTCCATGGAATACTATATTATTGAGCTTGGAGTGTGACTCCATGGAATATTATATTTGAGCTTGGAGTTTAACTCCATGGAATATTATTGAGCTTGGGGATGCGCACACAGAGGGACTGTCCAATGGTTAACTACCAGGACATGTCGGGTTGGCTGTATAACCGACAGATGAGACTCATCAGCCATAGGACAGGCATATATCATATGCATTTGTTTGCTTTGTTTGGGTGTGCACTGTTTTAGTTTGCTTAACTGTTAAATTCTGCTTATCTGCTACTTGTTCTACTTGCTGTAAATGCTTCTCTATTTGTGTTTTCCTTGTCTGTAATGTTTGTCTATGTAATTAAGAGGCCCCTTGTCTGGTGAAGGAATGACGAGAGTTGTTCCACCAATGATTCAGAGGATTAGAAGTGACAGAGAGTAGAATGTTGGGTTAAAGTTAGATTCAGAACTAGAATACCTTAGACAATTTACTTAACTTCCGGTTTAGTTGAATTCTTAATCTGAAATCTGAGTGTCGAAGTTCTAGGAATGCCTCTAGCTTTCCCGAGACCTTTTATATTAACTATGTGGGCACCTTTATCATACTGAGAACCTCCGGTTCTCATTCCATACTATGTTGTTGTTTTTCAGATGCAGGTCGAAAGGTATCTCATTAGGCGTCTGGTTACCTGAAGCGAAGTGGTTACTGTGTTATTTTGTTGTGCAGTGATGTATATACACGTACTTAGCTTTCTCTCCACATAACTTATTCTTTTTGATCCTCTTAGAGGTTTATGGAGAGGCAGGATTTTGTTTATGTACATCTTGGGTTTTGGATATGTATATATATGTAAATATTCTCCGGCCAGCCTTGACTTCGCAGACTGAGTTAGGAGCTTGTTATTTGGTACCTATCGCTTTCGATTCCTACTTTTATTGTCTTACGTTTTATAGTTATAGTTTGCCTCACACGCAAGTTGTTCCGTTTCCGGAGCGTGGCACTTTTCATTTTGCGATTTTGTTTTACCCATTTTTCAAGGCTCCTAGTCTATTATATTCTTTCTACTATTATAAGAATTTATTTTAATTTTTAGAAGTCGTAATACCTTGCCACCTCTATTTTACGACTTAAGCGTAAAGTTCTGGGTGGTAGGGTATTACATATTTTATACGTTAAAAAGTAAAATTTGTACAAATTAAACGTTAAAAATATTTTTAAATTTTGTTACAAATGATAAAGACAAAAGATATATTTTATTGAAGAGTTGAATCAGAAAATTAATTTCTTTTAGTTAAAATCAATTAATTTTTTAAATTTATTTTTCTCTAAATTCTAAATATTAAATTTTAAACCTTAAATCCTAATTCTAATCCCTACGTCTTCAAAAAATGAGAGTTAAAAAAGTTTATAATAAAAAAAAATTATTAATATTAACTAATTTTTAAATATTAGTTCCTACACATACTTAATATTCTATAATGAAATATTTCATAAGAAATACCTATTTCCAATAATAATTCAATAAGGTGAAAATATTTGAAAACTCAAGGATAAAAATATATAAATATAATAATACAATGCCCTACCAATTAGATAGGGTCTACATACATATACAAAAAAATTGCACAATCAAGTTCCTTTGGATTGAAAGTGATCCTTCTCCTACCCACAGTCCTCTCAATCATCTAACTTACTAATAGACCAATAATTTGGAGCTATGAGGCTAAGGGCCATATGAGAAACCATTAATGCATGTCAAACATAATGGATTTTATTTCCATGTTTAAATCTTACTAATATACATATATAGTATTTTTATATGACTGAAAAAATTCAGTACTTATGCTCCAAACATGTGTTATCTTATCTTATTATATATATATAATTCTACTTATTATTTTATAACTAATTTATAATGTAAATATTGTATATTGTATATATCATAATTGAAAGTAAAATGCAAGAATGATAGATATATTAATAAATTAAATTTAAAAAATGTATCTAAAATAATAGATGTTAGTTATGTATATGAATTCAAGAGAGTAGCTCTACATAAAGGACAATAAAGGTGATGGTTTAATTTCTCAATTCTCATCCATAAACTTTTTTCAGAGACTTTGTTCTATATATCAATTAATTTTCATAATTTCTTGTGGGCTATGCTGAATCATTGATTGAACATATAGGAAGAGAAGAATGTCCAAAACCCATGTACTCTATAGAGAAGTTTCTATACATGGTTGGATCCAACTGTGACTCTTAATTGCAATGATGCCTATATACAAAGAATCATTGTCCTTTTATCTATTTTAAAATTTAACCCAAAATGAAATAATATGGATCACATTGTTAGGTGTACGTGTGGAACAAAAGATTTGGAGCCTCAAGGGAAAGGGCTCCACTCCAATCATAACAAATTTAAGAGAGATTTACTTGTTGGACCATGTATGTGAAGCAATGTGTGTTCATCTCCAATAGGTTGATGCCATGTATATTTTGGTGTGTTAGATAATTTTTTTCTTATTGTCTATTATATCTTCTAATTTGTTTAAGGACTAATTCGTTGCGGATTAAAACTTCATTTAAAAATTTATTACTGGACAATAAGTTGCTGCATTCACGGAAAATAGGATTCAAATTCCAACACTTACTTAAAAAGCAAATGAATAAGCTAACCACTCGACCAATCCAAATTAATTAGTGTGTTATATAATAAATTCATATTGTCATAAAATTATTTATCTCAAAAGTTCATTTCAGTCAATAAGAAGAGATATATAAATAATAATATCTCTAATACATCCCATCAATAACACAAGAGTCTTTTTTATATTTGAAGTATGTGATGCATAATTTTTTTTTCTTTCTTTTTAGTTTTTTATTTATGTTGAATTTCATTCTCTTCGGAGTAATTTCAACTTTTTTTTGTTATCAAAATTTTTGTATTATATCAAAAAATTATTCTTCTCGAAAACTTAAATTAATAAGTAGAAATACATGAATAATGATTATATATTTAATATTGTAAAATTACTTATTCTAAAAATTTAAATTGATAAAAAATATATATGAATTATTATATCTTTAATACATGTTCTTTTATTTAATAACTTAAATATTTAGGATAAATAAATTCGTGACATGTTATTATTATAATTTTTATGACAAAAAATTTAGAGTTTAATTATTGTTGTTTAAAAAAAAATTTGATTAAAAAAGTTACATAAAAAGGAAAAAAAAATATCAACGTAAAATTCACGTTTAACACAAATTTAAAGAAAGCTTTAATATGAAAAGACAGTTTATATATATATATATATAGAACGATTAAATCCATCAATGATCTATTTATTGGATATTATTATAATCAAGAAGAGTCTTATTATGTCTTTTAACAAGATTCTTTTTTTCATGATTATTACTCGCTCAAATCTAAGACAAATAATAATTGATTAAAAAGTTAAAGTACGTACATACTACTTTGATCAGACTCATCAATTTCGTCTCTAATATATATCCATTTTGAGTTGTGATTAAGTATAACTTTAGGAACACATGTGGATATCACATGATCTTCCATATTATCGGACGTGCATATTCCTATCCTATAGGCTAGAAACGAGGTGCTGCATGCATTTACTTACAAATTACAATGGTTAGTAAAACTTTGATAATGAGGGAGGTTACTAAAGATTTAACCAAGGACGTGAATACCACCAAGAAAACAATTAGATCCTTTCGTATTTTTTAACAGTCTTGTCACAAATCTGAGCATTTTTATCAAATAAGTTTAATTAATGTTCAAAACCTAACAAAAATTACTCAAACGTATATGCATGAATCATACTTCTTATTTTTTATGTAAAAAACAAAACCAAAATTTCTTAACCTTAATATAAAAATTTTTTAATTTTAACATCAAATTTTCTCAAGGTTTTGTACTTCATGCTGTAAATTTTTTTTCTTCTTTTTCTTCGTATAAAATTTTTGGGTTTTACATGAAAAGTTACATATTTTTTCTTCAAAAATTTTTGTGTTTATTATAAAAAAGAATAAAACAAAAAAAATAAAAAGTTACATAATTCTTTCATTTTATTTTTTTTTATTTTTATTCTTCTTAATATGGATGATGACACAAGAAGAATTATATGTGTGAAATAAGAAGAACTATAAAAAACAAAAAAGAAGAGGAGGAGGAGTTGTTTGAAATAAAAAATAAAAAATATAGCACTAAAATTGTTTAATCGCAACACAAAAATTTCTTAATTTTGGCACTGAAATTTCTTAACTGTGATATAGGAATTTTTTAATCGAAATTTCTCAAAGTTTTAGACTTGATACAACAGTTTTTTAACAAGAACTTATTTGGCTGTTTTTTTTTCTTTTTTTTTTATTGTCTTACTTCTTCTTTTTTGTTATATTTTTTTTTTTTTCTTCTTTTTGTTCATGTTCTTTTTTAGAGAGAAATAAAAAACAAAAACAGAATAAAAAAGAAGAAGATGATATTGATGATATAGAAAAAGAGAAAGTTAAAAGAAAAAATATAAAAAAAAAGAAAGAAGAAAAAAAGACACCAGTTATGTATGTAAAATTTAGTTATTTGTATTTTTGTTTCAACTGAAAAAAAAGTAGAAAATAAATCTTAAAATGTATTATTTCTATCTGGTTGGATTTGATTAAGTAAAAAATTTGGATGCATAATTTTTTTATTTTTTTAAACTTGTGATTTCTAAGCTGAAAATTCCTGGAAAATTATCTTTATATAAGTGAAACTTTATAATAATTTTTAATTATTATTTTTACATAAAAATAATTTTACGTGAGTAATTTCCAATTTTTAATTTGGATTGCTTTCATGTAATGGATTTAATAAATAGTTAGCATTGGAAAGAATTTGTTCTTGTTGATCGAAAAAATATTTTCGATATAAATGAGTTGAATCGAAAAGAGTCAAGTGTAGTTTCTCGAGAAGATGCGCGCGTGAGTATGAAGCTGGAGGTATTCAGCACTGATTGGATTTCGATTGTTTTGTTGATCGAATAAGTTAAATCGAATAGGAGACTCGATTCGAGAAATTGAGTGAAGCCTTCAAAAAGCTGGTCGAATAGTTGTGGAAACGAGCATGGCCTCTATCACACGAGGAAAACATGGGGAATATCTACAATCACGCAGCGGGAACGGTTACCAAGAGTGATTGTATTTCAAATTTGTAATTTTTTCATTCAATTGTAATTAATTGTAACTTAATTACCCGTTATATAAGACAGCTTATAAATACTAGGAAGTGTTAGGGATTAAGGGTTGGAACTTTTACTCAGAAAAAACACTCTAGCACTTTCACATCCCAGCGAATTCCTGAGTTTACGATCGAGTTATATTTTTTGTAGGGTTCCTTCCATCTTCTTCTTTCTTTCAATTTATTTTTTTTTGTAAACTTAACATTTCAATTAATTTTATTTACCAAGTGTTCTTTACTTTCATTGTTCAATTTATCCTTCTGTGTTTAAATCTTTTATGTTGAAGTCCTTTAATCCAATCGAAGGCATTTTATTGTTTTCCTTTAATTTCATTGCAAACTTTTCTATTTATTATTTATTTAGTTTTCAAAACTTTAATTTCTAAGTCTTATTTATTAATTTACAGATTTACTTTATTTTTATTTTTAATATTGGTTTAATCGAAGACGCTTTGATGCACTTCTAGAAAACTGGTACTCGCACAGAGGAGTAGGTTTTGCTCCCAGACCACTAGATATCGAACCACTATCGATTTGCTAAAAATCGACAAAATAAATTGGCACGCCCGGTGGGACAATTTTTAAATCAAAGTGTGTCAAAATAATTGTTTTTCCAGTAATTGTCTAGTGTATGCGATTACGAAGTGGGAAGATCATTCACATGGCTGATGAATTGTCAAATGTGAATGGTGGTTCATTCACCAATGATAGCATACCAGTATCCATGCAACATGCCGATATGTCTTCACGTTCGGAAGGCGCAATCAAAATTAAAAATATAGCCATTACAACTATTCAAACTGGAAATGTTGGATGTAATACCCGTCCACGTGGTCCTGTGCCACCATATCAACCTCCATTAACCGCTGGTTGGCCCCCTTATGGTCTTCCTCCTGGTTATACCCCACCGGTGGGTGGTTTTATGCCGACTGTCCGTTGTGGGAATGTAAATGGAGCGAATAATGTTCAAAACCCACAACACTCTGAGTATTCTCGTGATTATCATGTGGGCTCCACTTCGAATGCTGCGAATTCGATAGTAGTATATCGACAACAAATGGAGGAAAGTCACCATGACTTGGTCAATTTATTGATTCAGCAAATAACTACAATTCTGAATCCCATGATGGCTGATCATGAATCGAGATTCGAGCGTCTTGCTAGACAAGTCAAGAGGATTGCTCGAATCGTCGACTATGATGAAGGTGAGAGGCACAATGCCCGAGGAAATAACGAGGGGATGGAAAATATTTTTCAAAATGAGAATGATATTCCAAATCGAGAAAATCCTCGCGTGGTTCTTCGAGGTCAAAATGCTGATGATGTTATAGCTAGATTGCATGGTGATCGCTATCAGGTCACTAGAATTATAGAAGAGGTTTTAAATCGGATTGGGCTGAATGTTGGTTTTATGAATCAACCACATTTTGTGTCTGCTTTTCCCCAAGTAGTTCAAATGGCTGAAGTACCAAGAGGGGTGAAAAATCCGAAAATAACCACAAAATTTGCTGGAGAAGTTGGAGAATCAACTACTGACCATGTTGCTCGTTATTTGATCGAGATCGAAAATCTAGCTAATGATGAAAATTTGAAAATGAAATTTTTCCCTTCGTCATTGACGAAGAATGCATTTACTTGGTTTTCGAATCTTAGACCGAATTCGATCACAACATGGAATCAGTTAGAAACTGCTTTTCACGCTCAGTTTTATCGAGGGGAAATGAATGTAGCAGTTACTGATCTAGTGGCTTTGAAACGTGAAGATGGTGAGACCATCGATGATTATTTAATACGTTTCAAAAATGCTAGAAGTAGATGCTATGTGACATTTCCTGAAAGTGAGATAGTGAAAATAGCGACTATGGAGTTGGGAATTTATATGCGTAGAAAATTGCTTAATGTGCATATTCCTGATCTGGCTCATTTGGTCAAAAAGGTTCAGCAGACCGAGCTCATGAAAAAGGAGAAGGAAAAATATAGGAGTGAGCAGAGGTCGAAGAGTAAACCGTTTACTTGTAAAGAAAAGGTTGCCTACGTAACCATGGAATCCTCAGAGGAGGAAATCGATTTCGAAACAGAAGTCGATTTGGCTGAACTTAAGAAAGGCCCTCCATATATTTTCTCTTTACTGAAAAAGCTTCCTAGTAGTGAAAAATCGAATGATTCAAAACTTAAAAGTGGAAAGAAGTATAGTTTTGATATCTCAAAATCTGATATGATTTTCGATGTGTTGCTTAAAGATAAACAATTAGTTTTGCCTGAGGGTAGAACTTTACTTTCCATAAAAGATTTGAAAGGAAAGCCTTATTGTAAATTTCATCAAGTAACTAGTCATTAGAATAACAGCTGTGTACATTTCAGAGATTTGATTCAAGAGGCAATCATGGAAGGACGTTTGAAATTTGATGATGGCAAGAAGGAGATGAAGGTTGATGTAGATCCCTTCGAGGTTGATGCCAGTTGTGTCGAGCCCTACTTAGGGGTGAATATGGTTGGCATGTCTTATGATTTCGAAGTGGCTCTTGATGATTTTGAGTCACAGGTAAGATCTGTATACCCCAAAACAGGGGATGGCTTGCTGGACTTCTTGGTTCAGCAAAAGATAAAACACCGGGACGTATCTCTGTGTTCGCGGTGTAATGCTGTCTTTGATGTTGAAGCGGCAGCAATCTTTGAAAAAGAGAGAATGAAGAAAAAATTGGCTCATAGGGAGGAACAAGCACGCCAGAGGCAACCAATTCGACGTGTGGAGAGTTCTAGTTCGAAAATCCCTCAGCATGATGTGACTGCACCTTTAAGTCGATCTCAGGCTATAGGTGTTCAGTGGATTAGAATCTGTCAAGAATTCCAAAGGCGTGATCAGCTGTATCGACGCAATCTTCAGTGGGGGCATCGAGCACCTTCTCAAAATCAATATGCCTTCTACCGAGGACGAGCCAGGGGTTACCCAAGAGGAAGAGGTAGAAGAAGGAATGTCAATCAAAATAAGAAACTTCAAATTGAGACAGGAAAAGAGGTGAGCAGCAACGCCTTCTGTGCATTCTCGGATTGTCTTTCTTTCTGATGGAGAGACTTATCCCAAGGAAATTCCATCACCAGCAAAGATGGAAAAAGGCAAGGCAATTGCTCAGTCCTCTGGGATTGACAAACACAAAGATGTTGATGTTGACGAGGAATACTTTGATGAAGGATATGATGACATGGTAGGAACGATCTCGATAATTCCCACTGAGTACCATGGGGAATGCAAAAGTAATCCAGATGAGGATTATGATCAGGAAGACGAAGGGGCTTTCTCTTTCATTCGCATAGAAGATGAGCCAGGCTTCTTTTCCCGTCCTACAAAAAGGCAAATGTCTCATTTGCGTCTCCTTCATATTATTGTTGTTTTGAATGGGTTCAAAATAAACAAGGTATTGATTGACAGTGGAGCAGTAATTAGTCTTCTGTCTGAGAGGATGTTGGGAAAAGTAGGGAAGCATTTTGAAGAACTGGTCCCGACAAACATTGTTGTGACTGATTTTAGTGGGAACTCCACATCAGCGAGAGGGCTGGTTACTTTGACTGTAAAAGTAGGGTCTTCAGAGAGACATTATGTGTTTTTGATAGTGCCATCGAAGGCTAGTTATAATGCCTTACTGAGGAGAGATTAGATCCATGGTGTAGGTGTTGTACCCTCTATAGTGCATCAGAGCGTGCTTTTATGGACTAAGGAAGGCAAACCTGAAATTGTCAAAGCAAATTTGAGTTTATATGTCGAACAAATGCATGTCGATTTTAGGATATATAATCGTAAATTAAAGCCTTTAAATGTTGATCGATCTCTAAATCCTTACAATTGTGAAGGGTGTTATTTAACTTCGGAGGGGCTTTCGGTGAAGTTACGCTATCCAGACTTGGGCTTCGAGCCGACTGGTTGGGACTGTCTTTCTTGAAGACCTCGAAGGCTGAACTATGGACCAGGTTAAGGAAGTTTCCAACTACCTGGTAACTTTGCATAATTATTTAAATAAATTTCAAGTTTTAGAAAATAAAGATGATTCTTCTGATAAAGTTGGATCAGATAGGATTAGTAAAATTACTAATTGTAATATGTTCGATTCGACGCTTCCAGTCGAATGTAGTTATGATTTCCCTATTATTTGTAATGGAACTAATGATGTGAGCCAGACTGCCGATTTAATAGCAGAGGCTCATTGTGTAGAAAATAAAGGTAGCAATATTTAATCGAAAGTCAAGTTTCTTCTATTTCTCATGATTCTATTGATTTTACTTTCGATTGTATTTATGATTTGGAGCCTTTGGAATTTGAAAAATATTCAATTCAAGAGGATGATCACTATAAAGGGTTCGAATCTCAGGATCCTTTAGAAGAAATTAATTTGGGGACTCATGATGATGTTCGAATTACATATATTTGTAAAGATCTTGTTGATCCTTTTCGAACTGACCTTTTCAATTTGTTACACGAGTTTAAAGATTGCTTTGCATGGGATTACCATGAAATGTCTGGTTTCAATCGTTCATTAATAGAACATCGATTAGCATTAAAACCCAATACTCGACCTGTAAAGCAAACCCCAAGATGTTTTGCTCTTGAAATCAATGTGAAAATTAAAGAAGAAATAGAACGCTTGATCAAAGCAAAATTTATTCGAACTGCACGTTATGTGGAGTGGGTATCGAATATTGTCCCTGTGATGAAGAAAAATGGGAAGTTAAGGGTATACATTGATTTTCGAGATTTGAGTAATGCCACCCCAAAGGATGAATATTTTATGCCAATTGTGGATATGTTAATTGATTCTGCAGCAGGAAATGAAATTCTTAGTTTCATGGACGGTTATTCTGGATATAACCAAATTTTCATTGCGGAAGATGACGTTGCTAAAACTGCCTTACAGTGTCCTGGGGCATTAGGTACATATGAGTGGGTGGTTATGCCTTTTGGTTTAAAAAATGTTGGAGCGACATATCAGCGAGCAATGAATGCCATTTTCCATGAGTTTATTGGAAAACTTATGGAGGTATATATCGATGATGTGATGGTCAAATCGATTTCTGTGAGTCAGCATATAGACCATTTAAGAAAAGCATTCCTTACTATGAGGAAGAAATGATTAAAAATGAATCCTTTAAAATGTGCTTTTGGGGTATCGACTGGAAACTTCTTAGGTTTTGTTGTTCATAAGAAGGGGATAGCTATCGATAAAAATAAAGCAGATGCAATATTAGCTCTCTCTGCACCCAAATCTAAGAAAGAAGTACAATCGTTTTTGGGTAAAATAAATTATCTTTGAAGATTCATTTCGAATCTTTCGGATCGAACTAGGGTATTTGCACCCTTAGTGAAGTTGAAAAATGGTTCAAAATTTGAATGGACCACAGAACATCAGTTGGCGTTCGATTCGATTAAAACATATTTGTCTAATGCCCCGATTATGGCGAATGTTCGTCCATTTGAACCTTTAAAATTATACATTGCAGCAGCTGAAAATACTATAGGGTGTATGTTAGCCCAAAACGATGAAAACGGACATGAACGGGTAGTTTGTTACCTTAGTCGAGTTTTAACTGATATTGAGACAAGGTATTCCCCGATCGAAAAATTATGCTTGTCATTATATCATGCTTGTATGAATTTAAAGTGTTATATGGTGGCTAAATCGGTGAAAGTTATAGCCCAAACCGATCTTATTAAATATATGTTAAGTTTCCCTATGTTAAGAGGACTTTTGGGGAAGTGGATGCTAGCGTTAACAGAATTTGATTTACAGTACGTCCCAGCAAAGGCTGTTAAAGGACAGGTCATTGCGGATTTTTTTGTAGACAATTCGAAAGATCTGCATGACCAGGGGGCAAATATAGTTGATGTAGAAGTCAACTATTGGAAATTGTATTTCGATGGATCCAAGCATACAGATGGTGCGACGGTTGGAATCCTCATTACCTCACCAGAGGGTATTCCATCAGAATTCTTGTTCAAATTAAAGTATCATTGTTCTAATAATGTAGCCGAATATGAGGCTCTGATTTTGGGTCTTGAAATTTTAATCGGCAAAGGAGCTTTAGAAGTTCAAATTCTAGGGGATTCACATTTAGTTTTAAAGCAGTTGTCGAAGGAGTTTAAGTGTAATAATGAGACATTACAAAAATATTTAGTAACTGCTTGGGAATTATTAACATCTTTTCAAAAAGTTTCTTTGGTGCATATTGATAAACCACTATTTTATGATTTATATTGTGTTTAATTGAGTGGTTTTTATCAAGCCATTACCTACTTATTCATATGAATTGCATGATTTTATAATTCCTTCCTAGTATTGTTTATGGTTGAAAACTTGCTTCCTAGAAACCTTTAATTAGTACATCTTAACTCTCCTTTATACCATTCGATGCCGTGATCTGTGTGTTAAGTGTTTCAGGCTTCATAGGGCAGGAATGGGTCAGAGAATGGAGAGGAAGCTTGCAAAAATGGAACGAACACAAGAAACTAAGGAGATGACCAGCGAACACTGACGCGAGCGCATGGCTCACGCGAGCGTGCGAAATGAAGAAATCGCAGCGACGCGAACGCGTGCCTGACGCGAACGCGTGGATAGGAGTCTGCACAAATGATGCAAACGCGTAGACAACACGATCGCGTGACAAGGAAAATAGCTAAATGACGCGAACGCGTAGACGATGCATACGCGTGACTTGCACGATCTGCAGAAATAACAGAATACGCTGGGGGCGATTTCGAGCCGCGTTTTGACCCAGTTTTTGGCCCAGAAACACAGACTAAAGCTAGGGAACATGCAGAGACTCAACACGCATCCACACACATTCAGATACATTGATATTAGGATTACTTTTAGTTTTAGATCTGAATCTAGATTAGCTTTACATTGATAGTTTACGCTTTTGCTTTGGATTTTGGATGTTGAAGAATCATTACCTCCGTTGAAGACATTACTTTAGTTTGTTTCCCTATTCCTTTACTCTTTTCAGTTGATCATTGACCCTATTCAGATTAGTATGTTGCATTTTAAATTTATTAATATATATAGTTACCTTTACTTTTAATTAATTATTAATTCCCTATTTTATTTTATTTAATTTATCATGTCTTCTTATATTTTTATGAGTATTATATCCATGTCAATGGAGTAGTTTTTCTACTTGACATGGGGGTTGATTAAGAGGAGACACTTGAGTTGGAAGGCTGTTGGCTAGTTCTGTATTTACTAACGCTAGACCTTCCTAAGGGAGAGGACTAGGATTTGCGAATAAGGGTTAGCTTAATCACTTGACTTTCCTTTATTTAGTAAGGGTTAACTAAGTGAAAATAATAACCTTTTTAATACTACACTTAAGAGACCCCAACAAGGATAGAACTTCCAATTAATCAATTCCACAGTCAAGGCCTTTTATTTAGAATATCAATAATTGTTCTTAGTTTATTTTTGTTGATCTAATTTATAATTATTCAATTGTTCATCATTATTCAATTCTCAAACTTTCGGAAAATTTCTAGTTAATAAAATAGCACCCTTTCCTGCAACTCGTTGGGAGACGACCTGGGACTCACACTCCCAGTATTTTTATTTCTAAATTTCGTGACAACTTTTCTAAATTGACGAGGCAGATCTTAGTTGGTTAAGGACTGTACTTGCAATGCATTTCGTTTATTAATTCCTTAATTGGTCAACTTCTGCTACGCATCAATTTTTGGCGCCGTTGTCGGAGAGTTGCAATAGTGTGCTAGATTATTAATTAGTGTACATATTTTTATTTATTTGCATATTTTATTCTTATTTTGTTACCATGAGCTATATGTCTTTCTCATTGAATGATGCATTCATTGCCTGATCCGAGCTTAGCCACTTTTGATCTTGAAATTGAAAGAACTCTTTCACGTATTAGGCGAGCTCGACGTCGGTTAGCCTCTGAGGGTGGTGAAGTGATTGTTATCGATTCACCAGTCTCATCTGAGGGCGAATCTGAACCGCCATCTGAGAGCGAGACAAGCTCCTTTACTACTGATCCAGTTGATTCACGTGCAGGTAACATGGCAGAACCTAGGAGAATTACTCTCCAGGAAGCTGGAGCACCAGATTTTACACCACAACCTTATCAAGTGCATCATCCAAATCTGGCTGCAGATTTTGAACTGAAGACTGCACTAATCAACTTGATGCCCGAGTTTCATGGCTTACCTGCTCAAGAGCCTATTAAGCACCTTAGGGATTTCCAGACATCCTATTCTACTGTTAGGCGTAATGGTGCAGATGAAACTTCTATTCTGTTAACTGCCTTCCCATTTTCTCTTGAGGGAAAGGCAAGGGAGTGGTACTACTCCCAACCTGAAGCGACTATTACCAACTGGGATACACTCAGGAGAGAATTTTTGGAAAAATACTTTCCAGCTGAAGTCACAGATAGACTGAGGAAAGAGATCTCTTGCATTGTTCAAGGAGACTCGAAGACTCTCTATGAATACTGAGAGCGTTTTAAGAACCTTCTAGACGCATGCCCCCATCACATGATTGACAGACTAGTGTTGATCATCTACTTCACTCAAGGCATGAACCCCCAGGATAAGACTACACTGGATGGTGCTAGTAATGGTTCTATGAAAAGGTACAGGACCGCAGATGAAGCATGGCAACTGATCAGCGACTTAACTGAGTCCACTAGGAATCACAGGCAGAGGAGCGGCCACTCAAAAGCTGTTGCAGAGGTTTCCTCTAGCATTGAAACTACTACTCTTACACAGAGTATATGTGAAATGACCAACCTACTAAAGCAAATGCAGTTGAACCAACAACAACAAGCTCAGCCTCACCCACCACAACAGAGCCAACAGTTAGTTCCCTAAAGAGTATGCAGAATCTGTGCTGATTATAGTCATTATGCTGATGAATGTCCGTAGCTCCAACAAGAAGATAACACTGTGGTAGCTACTCATAACTTCTATGACCGCCTGAATCAAGGATACAATCAACAAGGTGGCAACTACAACCAAGGTGGAAACCATAACCAAGGATGGCAGGATAACTCCAACCAAGGTTGGAGAGATAATTCTAACCATAGTTGGAGGGACAACTATAACAGAGGAGGCAGAGATAACAATGGAAATCAGAGGTGGAATAACAACAACAGACAGCAGAATCAGAACCAGTCTTACAGAGCACCTCACCTAAGACGATTCCAACACAACCAACAACAGGTTCCTGAAATCACTTATCCCAATTCCTCATCAAATGACGAGATGTTCCGCTCTCTTGCACAAGGACAACAAGACATGCAGACGCAGCTGAACTCTATTTTAAATGGTCTGACAGCCACTTTACAAGCTTTCATCTCCCGGTTAGATTCATCACCTAATTCCATCAATCAACCTTCAAGCTCCAGTGAAATTCCTTCTCAACCCCTACCTAATCCCAAAGGTGGCATCAATGCCATCACTTTAAGGTCCGAAACCACATTGCAGGGGAGGAACCAGGAGGAGCCAAGCTCACCAGAACACGTCCCAGCTAAGGATGTAGTGGAAGTGAATTAGTGAAAGATGCTGAAGAGGAAGAGGACGTACAAAACATAGTTGAAGAGGAAGCAGCTCAACCACAGAGTGAAACACTAAAGGATGCAGAAGCTGCAAGTAACGCCCTTCCTATCCCATTCCCACACCTTGCAAAGAAATCCAGGAAGCAGATGGAACTTGATCCCAAAATGGTAGAAATACTCAAAAAGGTCGAGGTAACTGTTCCCCTTTTTGATGTCATTCAGCAGGTACCTAAATATTCAAAGTTTCTAAAAGATTTGTGCATACATAAAGATAAAATATTGAATTAGAAACTATTCCTTTAGGTAGTTCTATATCTGCTTTAATGGGAGGTATACTTGAAAAATATAGTGATCCAGGTCCATGTATGGTTAACTGTACCATTGGAGGTGTAATATTTTCTGACTGCATGTGTGATTTAGGAGCGTGTGTTAGTATAATGCCATTGTCTATATATGATACTTTGAGGCTCCCTCCCTTAAAAAGGTCGGCAGCTCATTTTGTGTTAGCAGATAAAAGCATTATTACAGTAGTGAGCATTAAGGGGCTCACATTTCCTATTGACTTCTATATCCTGGAAATTCCCCCTAATGACTCAGGGAGACAATCATCAATCCTGCTTGGAAGACCATTCCTGAAGACTTCAAAGTTCAAGCTGGATACATTCTCAGGAACTTACTCCTTTGAGATAGATGGCAGAACAGTGAGTTTCACTTTAAATGAAGCTATGAAGCACCCTCCGAAAGATCATTCTATCTTCCAGTGCGACATCATTGATGAAACTATAGCTGAAGTTCACCAAAAAGAAATGGAAGAGAAGCACATAGAGCAAGGTCAAAGTGTGGGGACACCCTCTGAACATGATGAAGACCCTTTGCCATTATCACCAGCCCCGGATGATCCAGAACCTAGCCATGAAAAGAAATTGGAATTAAAGCCCCTCCCTCCACACCTCAAGTATGCTTACCTTGAGGATAAGCAGAAGTTTCCAGTTATCATTGCAAGGGAACTCACTTTCCAACAAGAAGAACAACTGCTTAATGTGCTGAGAAAACATAAGAAAGCAATTGAATGGAGCTTAGCGGATATAGTAGGCATCAGCCCTCAAGTTTGTGAACACAGAATATTCTTAGAAGAGGGAGCAAGGCCTGTTCGTCAGCCTCAAAGAAGATTGAATTCCACCATCTTAGAAGTTGTCAAGAAAGAAGTAACCAGACTACTTGAAGCAGATATCATTTACCCCATCTCAGACAGTGAATGGGTCAGTCCAGTACAAGTGGTGCCCAAGAAGTCTGGAGTCACAACAATAAGAAATTAGCATGGAGAGCTCCTGACAACTAGAGTGCAGAATTCATGGAGAGTTTGCATTGACTATAGGCGTCTCAACCAAGCCACTCGCAAGGATCATTACCCCTTGCCATTCATTGATCAGATGCTTGATCGCCTGTCAGGTAAATCCCATTACTGCTTTTTAGATGGTTATACAGGATACTTTCAAATTCATATAGCTCCTGAAGATCAGGAAAAGACTACTTTTACATGTCCTTTTGGAACGTATGCTTATAAGAGAATGCCATTTGGCTTATGTAATGCACCAGCTACTTTCCAAAGGTGCATGATGAGTCTTTTCTCTGATCTCATTGAGAACTGTATGTAGGTTTTTATGGATAATTTTAACGTATATGGTGATTCATTTAGCTTTTGCTTGGATAGTTTATCTAGAGTATTAGACAAGTGTGTTAGTACAAACCTTGTATTGAATTTTGAGAAATATCACTTTATGGTAAAACAAGAAATTGTACTAGGACATGTTGTGTCTAATACTGGCATTTCTGTAGATCCAGCAAAGGTGGATGTTATTTCTAGTTTACCTTACCCCTCCTCCGTGAGGGAAGTCCATTCGTTCCTTGGCCATGTAAGTTTTTACAGGAGATTCATTAAGGACTTCAGTAAGGTAGCATTGCCTTTATCCAGATTGCTGCAGAAAGATATTGAGTTCGAGTTCAGTGTGGATTGTATGCAAGCGTTTGACAAGCTGAAGATCGCCTTGACTCAAGCTCAAATTGTGAAAGGACCAGACTGGAGCCAGCCATTTGAAATTATGTGTGATACTTCCAACCATGCAGTAGGAGCAGCGCTGGCTCAGCACGAAGGTAAGGATCCTTTTGTAATTGCTTATGCATCTAAGACTTTAGATGTTGCTCAATCTTACTATACTACTATTGAAAAAGAGCTTCTTGCTATTGTTTTTGCTCTAGATAAATTCCGAGCCTATTTACTTGGTACTAAGGTAGTAGTGTACTCAGATCATGCAGCTCTAAAATATTTACTAGCTAAAAAGGAGTCCAAACCAAGGCTAATACGTTGGATACTGCTGCTGTAAGAATTTGATTTAGAAATTAAGGATAGGAGTGGTAACCAGAATTTAGTGGCAGACCACTTGAGTCACCTTGAGCACATTAAGGATGACTCCACTCCTATAAATGATAATTTCCCATTTGATAGCTTACATGCAGTATCTGAAGTAGTTCCTTGGTATGCACCTGTAGCTAATTATCTAGTTAGCCACACCTTTTCTCCAAATTTTACTAAGCATCAAAGAGACAAGCTGAAAAGTGAGTCCAAATATTATATATGGGATGATCCATATTTATGAAGGTGTGGTGTTGACCAGGTAATTAGACGGTGTGTGCCTCAATCAGAATTCCAGTCCATTTTAGAGGCCTGCCACTCATATGAGAGTGGAGGACATTTTGGCCCTCAAAGAACAGCTAGAAAAATTCTAGACTGTGGATTCTAGTGGCCTACTCTTTTTAAAGACGCTGCTGAATTTTGTAAATCTTGTTCCTCTTGCCAAAGATTTGGTAATATATCCAAGAGGGATGAGATGCCTCAACAGATTATGCTTTTCTGTGAAATTTTTTATGTTTGGGGCAATGACTTCATGGGTCCATTTCCAAATTCTAATGGTTACTTTTATATACTTTTAGCCGTAGATTATGTTGCTAAATGGGTGGAAGCAATTCCCACCCGTACTGATGATGCTAACACTGTTGTTTCCTTTGTTAGAAATCATATTATTTGCCGCTTTGGATCACCACGAGCAATCATGAGCGATCAAGGCACCCACTTTTGTAATAGGAGACTAACAGGATTACTGAAGAAGCATGGGATAGTTCACAAAGTAGCAACAGCTTACCATCCCCAGACCAATAGACAAGCAGAAGTCTCTAACAGAGAGATTAAGTGCATTTTGGAGAAGATAGTAAAACCTCACAGGAAGGACTGGAGTGCCAGGCTACAAGATGCACTCTAGGCATATAGAATAGCGTACAAAACACCCATTGGGATGAGCCCCTTCCGCTTAGTATACGGAAAGGCTTGCCACCTTCCAGTGGAGGTGGAACACAAGGCTTTCTGGGCTGTGAAGGAGTGCAACATGAATTTTGAGGAAGCTAGTACTGAAAGAAAGCTGCAACTAGCAGAATTGAAGGACCTTCGCCTAGAAGCATATGACAACTCCAAGAGATACAAAGAAAAGATGAAGGCTGTCCATGACAAGCATATAAAAAGGAGAGAATTCAGACCAGGGGAGTTAGTTCTTCTTTATAACTCCATACTGAGGCTTATGCCAGGTAAACTGAGATCAAGATGGGAAGGCCCCTACAGAGTAGAAAAGGCAGAACCATACGGAGTTTTTCACCTGCGTCATCCTTCTAGCTCCAAATTTCTAAAGGTCAATGGACATCGCCTGAAGCTCTATCATGGTGAGAAGACGAAGGATCACAAGGAACTAGAGGTCTTCCTCTTGGAAGACCCACCAACAGAAGCAGAATGAGTCTGAAGAGCGTCCAACTTAAGGACGTAAAAGCAAAGTGCTAGGTGGGAGACAACCCACCATGGTATGGTCGTTCCATGTCAGTCTTAGTTTTAGTTTACCTTACTTTATTTTTGTTTTTGTTAATGACTCTTCTCATAATCTCTGCATATAGCCTGCATTCGCAGTTGCATTCTGCATAAAAAAAAACGCACGCGACGCGTAAGCGTCGCTGACGCGTCCGCGTCATATTTGCATTAGGAAGAAAAGAGAATTAAATAGAAAGTCACGCGAAAGCGTGGCTGGAGGCGTGCCTTAGGCACAAACATTCCCACGCGAACGCGTGACCCACGCGTCCGCGTCATTCTGAAAAATTAGCCTCCCACGCGTCCGCGTCACCCACGCGAACGCGTGCCCCTAAAAATCGACGTAAAAGAAGTGTATGGCAGAAAGTTACGATGGAGTGGGGCTGGAATGATGCTGTAAGCACCAGCCCTACCACGCGACCACGTGCCCCACGCGTCCGCGTCGTTTCCAAAATAAGGCCATTCACGTGATCGCGTCACCCACGCAAATGCGTCACCCTAATTTTTAGTAAAATGAGTTTGAAACAGAGTCACGCGAACGCGAGGGTGCTCTCCCGCCACTAGCACGAATCAAGTCACGCGACCGCGTGACTCACGCGTCTGCGTCACTTGAAAAAACATCGCACACCACGCGACCGCGTCAACCATATCAGCCAAATAACATCGCACACGTCACATGTGGCGCACAGATTATCCAGATCAGCCAAATATCATATCTTTTCTTCCCCAAATTTAAATCTTTTCTCTTCCCTTCTTATTTCTTTCTTGTCTCTTCTTCCCTCCTTACTCTTTTTCACTTTTTACTTTCTACTTCTTATTTTTCACATCCATTCTCAAGGTTCTTTTCCTTCTTTCTTTTTATTTTTCCATTATTACTTTTATTTATGTTTATGTTTTCTTTTCCTTTTTCTTTTCACTTTCATTATCTATATATGCTTTTCCTATCTTTTCTATGTCTTTTTATTCCTTTAATTGGTGTTAGGAATTTAATTAGGTGATTATTTTCTTCTATATTTTGCTTGTGAACTATTGTAAAATTGTTTGACAATTAATATTACTTCTTAAAGGGTTGCTTGCATGTTCAATTTACTACTTTCAATAACATATTTACCATGCATGCTATGTGTTTGTGAAAAAGCCCGTATAGCATTGCACATTATTTTTAATTATTCTATTCTACTACTTTCATGCCTGTTTTTCACAAAACCCCTTTTATATTTTATTAATTAAATATAATTGTCAATACAAACAGGTTGTTAGTTTGAAAGTGTTGGTAATCTAACTTGGACATTGAATGCTTAATCTATGCTACTTATGTCTTTGCCGGCATGCCAATAAACACCTTACATTTAATTGCCATCACATGCACTTGCTATATTACCTTTGTTGAACTTTTCACATGTAGTTTAGACCATGTGTTAACGACATCCTTCTTTACCGTGCATTGATTATCACCCATAATATTCGCTCCCTTGCTCGAACCCTTAGCTTCACATATTACTTTCTTTTTCCTTTTTCAGGATGGCCACCACGAAGGTAAAGAGATAGCTACTCCCAAACCACCAGCAAGGAGAGGAACAAAAAGAGCATTAGTGGTGGAACCATCTTCAACAGCGGTGAAATCCTCAACAAAACGAATCAAGAGGATCATCAAGGTCGATGAAAAAGAAAAAGCTTTTCCAGCAAAGGACACTGCGCGGTTCACTAACCGCTACTGTGAGCAGATGTTCCCCATCCTGGCAGAGAGTAATTATAACAATGAGTAGCTTCTTATCCTCCCGACCAACATTGCTGAATTTGTTGAGCCCCGCATTGAGCGAAGACAATGGGATTCCTACGGAGACAGCCATGGCAGGTTAATCTTTCATGGGTAGTCGAATTCTACTCCAATTTTCACATGCCAACCATGTAGTCTGTCTACGTCCGTCAGAAGCAAGTCCCTATAACAGAAGAAGCTATTCAGCGAGATTTAGATCTTTCTCTTGCTCCAGAAGGATTGGACGTATTTCAAGAAGCCTCACTCAAGCGCCAAATATACCAATTCGACTGGGACACCGTTTTCAGAGTTATCGCACAACCTGACAGCATATGGATCTATGGATACTATCGTTTTCGACCTAAGCGAATCTTGGTTTCAGCACTCACCTTGGAGGCTCGAGTATGGGCACAGATCATGTCCCATTACGTCTTTTCGAGCACTCATGAGTCCTCCTTCACTGCAAACATGGCTGTTCTACTCTGGTGTATCCTTACAGACCAGCACCTCAATTTACCAAGACACATTCGGCATGCTATGGGACACGTACAAATTGCGGGCAACCTACTCTTTCCTGCCTTGGTTTCAGATCTAGTCTCAGCAGCCGGAGTCTCCTATAGAGCTGGGGACACCAAGGCCATGATTCTACGAGATGATCAATACGTCCCTAACGGAAAGTATATCAGACCTCCAGCAGCTACTATCAACCGAAGCACAGAACCAGCAGAAGATAACCCTTCTCCTTCCACATCACAATCACTTTCAACAAACCAACTGCTCCATCAGATACTTGAGAGGCTAGACCGGATTGAACAGAAAGGAAAGCAAAGAGAGCGACGTAACAAGCGCATATTTACATACCTCAAGGAGCTACTTGTTGGTAACCACCCACCTAAAGAAGACCCAGACACCCCAGACTCCACTTCATTTACCAGCACAGGGAGCCATGACGGTCCCGATGGTGGAGATGCTGCTACCAGCCCCCTTTGTTCCTGACAAATGGCACCGAGGACGGTGCAAAGCTTTAAGTGTGGGGAGGTCGGTCAGTACCTGACTTCCGGACGTAATTTCTTTTCCTTAAAACACTAATAAAATAGGATATTTAGTTAATTTCTCTTTTGTTTAGGATAAGATAAATTGCATAGTAATAGGTTAATTGTATGTATGTTCTACTTGATTGAAAAATAATAAGTTTCTTTTAAGACCCTATTTTTTAAAAATTTCACTAATTTAAATCAAAATTTTCTGTGTTAAAATTGTTAGAAGTTGTATTTGGAACATAGTTAAAAAGCTAAGAACACACAACCCGTAAGACTTGAGCTTAATAACATGGTTACATTATTTAACCATAAAGATTATTCTTGTATGTATACTTCTCTATGATTGTAATCTTTATTTTGTTCCATCCTATATGTCCAATGTTTAATGTGTTATATACATGCATATGATTGAGGCCATTACTTGTTTGGCTCACTTATCCCAAATAAGCCTACCATTTCAATCACCTTTGTTAGTCACTTTGAGCCTTTTCAATCCCATTTGTTCTATATTTTATCACATTACTAGCCTTAAGCAAAAAAATAATTAAATATTCCAATTGAATCTTTGGTTAGTTTAAGATAGAATTTGTGTGTTAATTGAGTATGGGAAGATTGTGGGAACATGGGTTAATAAGGGAATGTGTCATGATAAAATAATGGGAATTTGGATACCTATTCATGTGAAACTAGAGAAATTAAAAATCTATGTGCATTGATAATGATATGTTTATTTCTATGCTGAAAAGAAAGAAAAAAAATCCAAAAATATTCAAGTAATTAAGTAATTAAAATAAGGGGATAAAATTACCTCAATGTTAAGTCTAATGAAAAATCAATGCATATGTGATACAAGTTGAAAGAAAAGTTGATACATGAGTATGTGAAATATGCAAAAATGGGAAAATTATGGGTAGCTAGGCATGATTCTAGAGTTATATAGAGTGTATGTATGTTAGGTGAGAGCTTAGGTTAGTCAAAGATTCAATTTATAGCTCACTTAGCCATATGTATACCCTTACCCCTACTTTGGCCCCATTACAACCTTTAAAAGACCTCATGATGTTTGCATTAGTACATTAAATATTGTTGATTGGTTAGGTGAAGAACAAAATTTAGAAAGCATGATTAGAGAATAGTAGAGTGATTACCCTATACACTTGAGTGACTAGAGTGCATATACACCATCAGTGAGGGTTCAATGCTTAACTCTATGTTCCCTACTTTCATGAGCTGTCTTCTTACAATATTACCTGTTTTTACTATATAATTTGAATTAGTGGAATTTGATTTATGTTTGTCTTGAAGAACTTATTTACTTTTAACCAAGTAGACAAGAATCATATAGTTGCATATATATATATATATATATATATATATATATATATAGGTTGCATTGCATTGCATGAGTCTTACATTTCCCTACTCATTTATTTTATCTCCTTAAGCTAAGCATGATGACATGCTAATGTTTAAGTGTGGGGAGGTTGATAAACCACTATTTTATGATCTATATTGTGTTTAATTGAGTGATTTTTATCAACCTATTACCTACTTATTCATATGAATTGCATGATTTTATAATTCCTTCCTAGTATTGTTTATGGTTGAAAACTTGCTTTCTAGAAACCTTTAATTAGTACATTTTAACTCTCCTTTATACCATTCGATGCCGTGATCCGTGTGTTAAGTGTTTCAGGCTTCATATGGCAGGAATGGCTCAGAGAATGGAGAGGAAGCTTGCAAAAATGGAAGGAACACAAGAAACTAAGGAGATGACCAGCGAACACTGACGCGAGCGCGCGAAATGAAGAAATCGCAGTGATGCGAACGTGTGCCTGACACAAACGCGTGGATTGGAGTCTGCACAAATGACACGAACGCGTGGACGACGCGATCACGTGACAAGGAAAATAGCTAAATGACGCGAACGTATGGACGACGCGTACGCGTGACCTGCGCGATCTGCAGAAATAACAGAATACGCTGGGGGCGATTTTGGGCCGCATTTTGACCCAGTTTTCGGCCCAGAAACACAGACTAAAGCTAGGGAACATGCAGAGACTCAACACGCATCCACACACATTCAGATACATTGATATTAGGATTACTTTTAGTTTTAGATCTGAATCTAGATTAGCTTTACATTGATAGTTTATGCTTTTGCTTTGGATTTTGGATGTTGAAGAATCATTACCTCCGTTGAAGACATTACTTTAGTTTGTTTCCCTATTCCTTTGCTCTTTTCAGTTGATCATTGACCCTATTCAGATAAGTATGTTGCATTTTGAATTTATTAATATATAGAGTTACCTTTACTTTTAATTAATTATTAATTCTCTATTTTATTTTATTTAATTTATCATGTCTTCTTATATTTTTATAAGTATTATATCCATGTCAATGGAGTAGTTTTTCTACTTGACATGGGGGTTGATTAAGAGGAGACACTTGAGTTGGAAAGCTTAAGTATCGGTTAAATTGAACGCTGTTGGCTAGTTCTGTATTTACTAACGCTAGACCTTCCTAAGGGAGAGGACTAGGATTTGCGAATAAGGGTTAGCTTAATCACTTGACTTTCCTTTATTTAGTAAGGGTTAACTAAGTGAAAAAAATAACCTTTTTAATACTACACTTAAGAGACCTCAACAAGGATAGAACTTCCAATTAATTAATTCTCCAGTCAAGGCCTTTTATTTAGAATATCAATAATTATTCTTAGTTTATTTTTATTGCTCTAATTTATAATTATTCAATTGTTCATCATTATTCAATTCTCAAACTTTCGGAAAATTTCTAGTTAATAAAATAGCACCCTTTCCTGCAACTCGTTGGGAGACGACCTAGAACTCATACTCCCAGTATTTTTATTTCTAAATTTCGTGACAACTTTTCTAAATTGACGAGGTAGATCTTAACTGGTTAAGGACTGTACTTGCAACGCATTTCGTTTATTAATTCCTTAATTGGTCAACTTCTGCCACACATCACATATCCCTAGAATTCATAATGAAATTGCTAACGAGTTAGCCCAAATTGCTTCGAGGTATCGGGTTGGTCCGAAAACTGTTAAGAAATTATTTAGTATCCATCAAATTTTAGTACCAGCAAATGAAAGAGAAGTGTTGTGTATGGATGAGTGGGAGGATTTTGATTGGAGAAACCCATTGCTCGATACTTGAAAGATTCCAATACTGCAGTCGACAGAAAAGAAAAATTATGGGCAATAAATTTCGTCTTAATGGCCGATGAGTTGTACAAAAAAGGGATCGATGGGAGTTTGTTAAGATGCTTAAGTCGAGAAGATCAGAATACTGCTTTGGGTGAAGTTCATAATGGAATATGTGGTGCTCATCAGGCAGGAAAGAAAATGAGATGGGTGTTATGTCGCAATAACGTATACTGGTCATCTATGATAAAAGATTGTATTGATTATGCAAAAGCATGTCAAGAATGTCAGAGACATGGTTCAATACAACAGATTCCAGCAGTTGAATTGCATTCGATTATAAAGCCATGGCCATTTAGAGGTTGGGTTTTAGATCTAATTGGGTTGATTCATCCTCCTTCATCGAAGAAGCACAAATTTATTTTAGTGGCTATTGATTATTTCACAAAATAGGTTGAAGCAGTTTCCTTAGTAGAAGTTGGTCAAAGTGAGATAACTGACTTTGTCGAGGAAAAATATTATCCATCAATTTGGAATTCCTCCGACGTTAAGTACTGACCAAGGAACTATGTTTACTGGCCAGCGAATTAAAAATTTTGCGGCTTCAAGGAACATTAATATGGTTACTTCAACTCCCTATTATGCACAGGCTAATGGGCAAGTAGAGGCAGCAAATAAGATATTGATTGGCTTGATTAAAAAGCATATCGAGAATAAACCTCGAATATGGCATGAGACTTTAAGTCAAGTATTATGGGCTTATCGAAATTCACCAAGAGGTTCGATAGGGACTTCACCTTATGAATTGGTGTATGACCATGATGCAGTGTTACCATTAGAAATTAATTTGAATACTTTAAGAGTATCAAAACAGAATGATTTGACAGTCGATGATTATTGGAATGCAATATTTGATGAGTTAAATGAGTTAGACTCAGAGCGAATCTTGGCACTTGATAATGTAATTCGACAAAAAGAAAGTGTTGCTCGAAGTTATAATCGTCGAATTAAGGAGAAATCTTTCAAGATAGGTGAGTTAGTTTTGAAAGTCATTTTACCGATGGAAAAGAAATCAAGATTCTTGGGTAAGTGGTCCCATAGTTAGGAAGGTCCCTTTCAAGTGATAGGGATATATTCTGAAAATGCCTATCAAGTTAAAGATATCGAATCAGGGAAAATCATTAATTCGATTAATGGGAACTATCTGAAACATTTCTATTGCTGGCGAATATAGAAATTTAGCATGCATAAGTTCAGAAAAGGTAGAAATCATTACAAGAATAAAATAAAAAATAAAAAGAAGTTCAAGATATCAATAGTTTTGCCAAATTGGAGCCCAACTTTGTCCTTTTATTTTTCAGAATTGAAAGCATTTCAATCTGCTTGAATTTGTCAGCTTGGATTTTCTCAAGTTGTTTTTCATATTCTCTCCGCTCGATGTCAATTGAGACAAGTTTCTGGATAAGGAGATGTTGCTCTTGTTGGGCTGCAGCCAGAGGTTTGGCTATGGTGGCTCGATTTTGGCGTATGATAGCAAGTTGTTCCTGAATCTGAGCCAATTCTGCTTCGAGTCTTGCTTCTTCTTGATCATGAAAAGCCTGAACAGAAATAGCATGGGAAATCCTCAGATCAAACTCCTCACGAGAGGCCTGGATTGGTTGAGCAGTTGCAAGACAATTTTCTATTTTAGATTTGGCTGTGGCTTCTTCATTTTCAGTTTCTTGGAGTTGAAACTGAGATGCAACGCTATCATTAAGAAGTTGTCTAAATTCTTGGATTGAAGCAGAATATGGTGTGTTGGTTGGGAATTCAAAAGAGGAATTCAAACAATCTTCCAAGAGTTTGTTGAGAATTGGGTCATTAACCCATGTGGTAGGTGGATGATCCAAGAGTTTGATGAATGATCGAAGTTGTTCCCGAGTGTCAGGTTCTAATTCGATTGGAGGCCTTGATGTAGCAGGCCTTGAGATTGCTGGTACAGGTACTGGCACTTTGTTTTCTTGGATAACTTTATTCATAACAAAAAGCAAGTCATCCAAGGTAGCACTAGTTGGAGTGGTAGGAACATTCGATGTCCCTGGTTTTGGTCCCGGAGGGGTCTGGAGTGAAGGATCATGTTGCAACTCTGGAAGGGTCTCTAAAATCTTGGATCGAGAAGAATCTGAATTGGTGGTGTTAGCAGCCTTAGAAGCAGAATCGGAGTCTGGGACCGCTTGGTTCTCTTCAATTAGGACAGTTTGACCGTTTGGTGAAGTTGTTTCAAGTCTATGGGTTTCTTCTGGAGAGTGTTGCAAGGGATTTGCTGTTAAATTAATTACCTGTGTTGTATGAAAAATAGGTGGAAAAGAGGCTGGAATTGGTTGAACGGGTCCTGAGAATTGAATGGAGTCATGTGATGTAGATTGTTCTTGACCATGTTGTTGTGGCAGAATTGATTGATCAAGAATCCCAACAGTTGAAGTCGAGTGGGTAACATTGACAGGCTAGAACAGAAGGTACACAGTTATAAGTGTAAACTTTATTTTAAATTAAGTAAAGTATGTGTAGTAATAATTGTATTACCTGAGGGAGTCTGGATGTTCGTATTGACTGAGAACCAGAGTCGGAATCGGCTTCGTCTTCCGATTGAGAGGAGGCAGCGAGAGTGTCCTTGTTGGTCGGTTCACTTTCTTCAGAACTCTCAGTTGATGATTGTAGTATCAACTGATAGGAAATTCAGAATTGAGAATGGTTAAGGAAATATGAATCGAGGTACATCCTAAGTTAAAAAGGGAAGTTGTAAAATTATTACCTTTCGAGAAGTTTTGGTAGGAGTTCTTCTACTTTTGGATGGTGGTGGTCGAGCAGTCTCAGCCTTCCTTTTGTGAGTTCTTTTTGGAGAACTCTCAACAACAGGGGTAGTTTGAATTGCAGTTTGTTGAATTTTTTCCAAGGTACGGGTGTATCCAGAGTAGTAAGTAGCCCACCATTCAAAACAGAATTTGGTAATATAGAAGCTGCGATCGTACACCACGAAATTGAAACGGTCCCTGCGCTGTTGATTCTTTAAGAGGCAAGAATTAAATTCCTCTTGAGTAGTCAAAGTAATGTGGTAGAAAGGATCATCATTTCGAGGTTGTGGCGTTGGGATGGCTTGAAAAAATCCCAATTGTCTGGCTATCAAATGTGGAGCATACATGGTAATTTTGAACCTTTCTTTCTTATGTAAAGGTAGCCCTATTGGTATTACTTGTACAGCCAACATGTTCGCCCAACTTCGATTTGCAAGTTTATTTGCTTCATTTGTATCAGGGAAGAGCAAACATTCCAACCAAGCAGGACCACGATTGTGACGCAAGAAAGGAGTAAAATTGAGTTAGTCATTGTCGAAATCTTTACAAGTATGGAAAAGAGAGAAAACAGCCCAAAATCTATCTTCATCTGATTCGGTGTCTGGAAAATTGGGCTTGAATACAGACAATCGAAAACCATCAATGTACTGCTTATCAGTACTACCGCCTTCAGACTTTGTCATGAAATTTTCAAAAACGGCATTAAGCCATAGTTGAAGAAGCCATAGAGGGCCCCTGTACTGATGATCTTGTTGTCTCGAAGGTCACAAACAAATTGACCAAGTTCTTCGAAAATATGTCCTAGAAGAAGCTTGGCCAGATTGAGAGTTTTTCCTTCGTGGAGAAGAACGGCTAAAGGAAGGTAAAATTTCGACATTTGGACACTTCGAGAACAGAATAGGATGGCATTTAATCAATAAAATAGGAAGGCAACATGTTCATTTTCAGTGATTTTCGTACCTTCTGCACCCATGTTATGGGCGATAAAGTCACTGTAAGAACTGGTTAAAACCACATTGTACTGACGCTTCGACTGCATGTCAGGAGTACAGTCTAGAGAATTGATTGGGGACCCTGTAATAGCAGCCACGTCCAGAAGAGACATTCCGATCATTCCACATGAAAGGTGGAAGTTGTTGGTTGTTCTATTCCAGAAATAGGTCACAGCCCCGATCATCCAAGGGTATGTGGTAAGTGAGAAGTGGGAAAGTCTTAGTAGTTCGTGGATGCCTAAAGCTTTCCAGTCAGCACTTTTGGTAGGTTCAAGACGTCGGTACCAAGCTGTAAAATCGTATCCATGAGGATTAATCTTCGGATTGTTCTTGAAGGATTTTTGGTTGATAAAATGGGAGATGTTAAAGGATTGGTTTATCAGTAAATCTTCCCCTTCAGCACTTGGAAAGAAAGAGAGTTTTTTATTTGCCCTCTCCAGAGACTCAATCGGTCCAAGGAAGTAGTGTGTATCCGCACCAATGGTGAATGGTATTAGAATTCTGGTGTCATTAGTTGGCAAATGGGGATCGTCAATGACTTCATCATTGACTTGATTGAGAATGCGAAGGGCCGGTGGAGATGGCGGTGTTGTTCTGGGGCCTTTGCCCTTATCTTAGGTGGCAGCTTGTGAGGAAGAACTAGCCATTATCAAGAAGAGTAAAAAGGGAATAAAGGTTAAAGATTTTGTGAAGAGCTTTTCGGTGTAGAGGAAACTCAGAGAATGATGAAGATTCAAGAAATTTGAATAAAGGAGAGAGTAGTGATCAATTTAAAGTATCACTGTAGCCGTTACTGCAGAAGGGGATGCGAATAGAGGTAACTTCGTGGGGAAGATAAAGTGGTAGAGAGAGGAAGCGTAAGTCTCGGGAGACGTGTCGAGTGAATCAATGGTAATGGGGTTTAAATGACAATTATTACTGATTTGAAAAAACTGACGTCTTTTGGATTAAGTGCTTTATTTGTCGATAATATTATCGAAAACAATCACATTAATCCAAGGGGCAATTTGTTGATCGAAAAAATATTTTCGATATAAATGAATTGAATCTAAAAGAGTCAAGTGTAGTTTCTCGAGAAGACGCGCGCGTGAGTATGAAGCTGGAGGTATTCAACGCTGATTGGATTTCGATTGTTTTGTTGATCGAATAAGTTAAATCAAATAGGAGACTCGATTCGAGAAATTAAGTGAAGCCTTCGAAAAGCTGGTCGAATAGTTGTGGAAACGGGAAGGTTCGTGGCCTCTATCACACGAGGAAAACATGGGAAATATCTACAATCACGCAGCGGGAACGGTTACCAAGAGTGATTGTGTAATTTTTTCATTCAATTGTAATTAACTGTAACTTAATTACCCGTTATGTAAGACAGCTTATAAATACTAGGAAGCGTTAGGGATTAAGGGTTGGAACTTTTACTCAGAAAAAACACTCTAGCACTCTCACATCCCAACGAATTTCTAAGTTTGCGATCGAGTTACATTTTCTGTAGGGTTCCTTCCATCTTCTTCTTTCTTTCAATTTTTTTTTTTTTTGTAAACTTAACATTTCAATTAATTTTATTTACCTAGTATTCTTTACTTTCATTATTCAATTTATCCTTCTGTATTTAAATCTTTTATGTTGAAGTCATTTGATCCAATCGAAGGCATTTTATTGTTTTCCTTTAATTTCATTGCAAACCTTTCTTTTTATTATTATTTAGTTTTCAAAACTTTAATTTTTAAGTCTTATTTATTAATTTACAGATTTACTTTATTTTTATTTTTAATATTGGTCTAATCGAAGACGCTTTGATACACTTCTAAAAAACTGGTACTCGCACAGAGGAGTATGTTTCGCTCCTAGACTACTAGATATCAAACCACTATCGATTTGTTAAAAATCGACAAAACAGTTCCACATAAAATTTATTTTATAAATTATGTTCACTCAAATGGGGGGGAGGTAATTACATTTTAATCTTGTTTATATTTTTATCTCTAATAAATTTTGGTAGTATCATTATTCCGTACACGAGTTTAGCGTGTGACATTCAGGATTCAATTAACAATGCTTTAACCAAATGAAAACAATTGTTTATATAAGATAGAAACTCAAGCGTTTCATATTTTCTTTAAAGAATAATGTTATATGATAGTAAATATGTTTTTATACAAAAATATTAAATTATATTTTAAATTTTAAATTTTAATAATATAAAAATAAAATATTAATTAATATTAATAAAAGGTATATTGACTCGTAACATTTTACTTATTCAATTATTTTAGAAAAAAACTAAGAGATGAAACATTTTAAAAATTTTAAAAATATTTTTTTCTAATTTCATATCTTTTAATAAACTACAATATTATATAAATCATAATAATTATAATAAATTATTTTATTGAAGGATATAGCCATAAAAAATTTAATGTGTTACAAGACTTTTAGTTCTCTCCTCTTTTTTTATGTTTTTTTTTTTTTTGAATTTTTCTTATGAGAAATTAAAAATTCTAAACACCTTAAAACACTTCTAGGACTTTTCCTTTCTTTTCCTCTAATGCTTTATATACACAGACACCCCTAATTAGTGTTTTTCCAACACACAATTTTGACATTCACAAAGGCATTTATCAACAAGTTGAGATTTTACTAATGAATTTATAGATTTATAAAACCCTACATATTAATAACGGAAATTGTCTACTATATATTATGTTAGATTCATATAAGATGACGCGTGAGGACCACGACTGGCCAAGTGAAAGCGATGGCGCGTAGGTGCCATGTCTACGTCGAAATAGAATTCAATGGTCAAACTCTGTCAACTATGTACCAGCCTGTCATATATAGTAGTACATGCACACTATTATATATTGACCCATCTAATGAATTCTATTATAGAAAATGATTTTTTTTTTCAGATGTTTAGATATAATTTCATTTTTGAAGATTTAAATATATTTTCAGCCAGTTTAATCAAAATATATTTCAATAATCATTATAATTATATAATTATTTACATCATTTCAGTTTTATATTCAAAAAGTTTAAATTTTAATGCTTAGTAAATTTTAAAAATAAAAAGTAACATAGAACAAATAAAAGAAAAAAAATCAAACATTATTTAAAAATTATTAGAGACATAATTATTCTTGTTGTCTATTTAAGCTTCGATTTCTTTTTTTACGAAATTAATCCAAATTCGATAAAACAATATAAAATAAATATATATTAATATGTTTTTTGTTATTAAAATGAATAGTACGAAGGAAAGTTCAACCCTAAATAAAAAACACACGACTAAATTGAATACTAATAGTTCATATACATTGAGTAATACTAGAAGGTAAGTAAAATTTATTATTTTTTGTCATTAATTAGCTAGTAATATTTAAATTAAAAGTGTGAATATAAAATATGTTATTAGATTATTAGACTAAAAGAATTAGACTGACAAATAAAAATACTGATAAAATAAATAAAAAAATTGATAAATTATAAAATTATTTTTTAATTCTCTAAATTTGGATATTGAATTTAGTGTATAAATTAAAAATTTAAATTTAAATTAGAAATCAGAATTTATAGTTTAATGCTTAAATTTTTTAAGTCATTTGACTTATATATAGTGGTTCAGGACAAAACTTGTAAAATTTTTAGTTTATATAGGACATCTGCGTAATATTCATCCCCATTTATATTATTTTAGTAGCGTAAATTATCCTTTGATTTATGATGTATTTTTTATATATATAATTCGAATTGACTTGTATCGATTTATCATAAAAAGAAACTTAGATTTTTCAAAATGAAAAAATTCTCTCGTGTCTTAGTCAATCGAATTAGGTTAATTCGATTTACATGAATGTCTTATTTTGTGCATAAATCGAATCAATTGAATTGGATTGATTCTATTTATGTGTATATGTTTAAATCGACTTTTTTTAATTCAATTTATATAGATTTATTTATGTAGATGTGTAATCAATTTTTATTTAGGACATTTGGATAATTTTATCATCCAATCATCAATTTATTAACATAAATTACCCTAATTTTATCCTCATATATATAAAATTCGTGACAATTCACATCCAATTAATTTTATATAAAATTTGTAGTTAAAATTAGAGTTAAGTACGATTTTGGTCATAAGATATAGGCCAAAAAAATTTTTCGTTTCCAACTTTTTTTTTACATACAAAATCGTCCTTAAAGTTTAGCTAAATTTTAAAATTGTTATTTTTACTAAAATTTTAAAATTTTCGACCAAACTATCTCTAATAAAAAATTATAAAATAAAAAAATTATAAAATAAAAAAAAATAAGAAAAAAGGGAACCACGGAGAAGAGAAGAATAAGAAGAGGGAAGGGAAGAAGAAGAAGGGGGCGGCAAAGAAAGGGAACCACGGGGAAGGAAAGAATAAGAAGAAGAAGGAGGAGGGGAAGAAGAAGAAGGTGGCGACGAGGAAAGGGAACCGCGGGGAAGGGAAGAAGGGGGAACCGTTGCTCTCGCTGTTCGTCGCTCACCGTTGTTCCTCGCCAGTCACCACTGCTCTTCGTCACTAGCTCGTTGCTTCTCCTCCCTAGGGTTCTGATTCTACTTCTGATTTATTGATTTTGTTAATTACATTTTTGATTCTTCTGCTTCTGTTTCTTTTGCATTGTTGATTTGTTGATTTTGTTAATCACATTGGTTTTGATTCTTATTTCGTTGTTGTTGATTCTGATTCTATTATTCTGATATTTCTGTTTCTTCTGTTTCATTTGATCCTGAATAGAGACGAAAAATGTTTCTATTTTTGATTTTTTATATTTATTACATTATTTCTATTTTATTGTTGTTGTTGTTGATGTTGTGATGAAGAAGAAGAAAAAGAAGGAGATACTACTGTGATTGAGAAGAAAAAGAAGAATAAAAACTGAGTATTTTGGTGAAGAAAAATGGTGTTTTAGTCTAAAGGACGATTTTAAAATTTAGCTGAATCTTATGTACGATTTTGTAAGCAAAAAAGGGTTAGGAATAAAAAAATTTTCAACCTATACTTTAGTAACCAAAATCGTACTTAACCCTTAAATTTATTAGATAATAAATTTTATCAAATATATTAAATTAGTTAATATTTTTAATTATTAATTTTATATAAAAAATTAAGTGTGAATTTTTACTTTCATTATTTATTTAGTCGCCATGAGATAAGTTCCCCTACACCATGCATGTGAGAAATTAAAGTGCCCATACCCCCCTTCCCAATAAATATAGCCTCCAATTTGTCATTGAATCGTATCCCCTTTGCCTACACATGCTTTGCATTAATTTTCTCCCTAATTTAGATACGGATATATACCCCCTGAAAATAGTAATAAAGGGGGGCTTTATACTTTTTCTAGTGATTGCAAAGAGTTCCTTTTATGGAAAGCGTTTTTATTTTTTTATTTTTAATTTACAAAAGTAAGGTTTCATCATAAATAGTTAAATAGTATTTACAAATTGCAGAAATACATTAGATGTTATTTTAAAGAAGAGTAAACGTTCTCTATATTAACTATAATATGAGGATAAGCATACATTTTTATTATAAAAAATCTTAATAAATAAAAACAAAGATAAATCTAAATCTCTTAAATTTAATTTTTAGATCTACACTGAAAATATTAAAGTGTTGTATGATATTGTTTCCTACTCTTCAACTAAAGGTCTATTTGGGAAGTTTCAAAAATTATTTTTTTAAATTTTTGATTTATGAAAAGTAACAATATTAATGTTTCGTGTAATTTTTAAAACTAAATTATAACTTTTTAATAAGTTATTTAAATGTTTATGGAGAAGTTAAAAAAATAATTTTTTTAATAATAAAAATTTTATCGCTCTTTTTGTAAAATAAATATTTTTAGGATTAAAAAAATCAAATACAAAATAACTTATTTATAAATTACTTTTAATATAAATATTTATTGTTTGAACTTTTTTTTTTAAAATGAATTTAATTAAGTTGTTTACCGAAATTAAGCCTATATCTAAACTCATTTTTTATTTGAAAGATTTTCCATGGATAAAAACCTTCCTTTGATATATACTTAAATCTTTCAAATATGAGAAGAAGGAAGCTTTGTTATTGAATATGTGAATTGCAAAGTTAGTTACAAGAGTAGTTGGTTGTACTATATATAACAATGCTAGTGACAACTGTTATAATTTTACTTGCTAACTCTCTCTAACTAACTTGCTAACTTCTAATTCTTTCTTTAATTAGCTCATAATAGAATTAGCTTTACAATATACATCACATGCTTCATCATTTACCATGTTTATTTTTTTCTTTTCTTTTTTTCTTCTGCTTCTTATTTATCACACAAAAAAAAGAGTTTTGAAATAGAGGAAGATCGAGGAGAGGATCACCGCGTGGTGGCCTCCAAGGTGTTGAGGTATGATTTTCTTTTCGGATATGAAAAGTAATTAAATTTTAATATTTTATCGTGAAAAAATCTTTAATTTATTTGAGTAAAACTAAACGATAACTATTCTTACATTAGTCACTAAAAAACGATAACTATTCTTACATTAAATGCTAATTCTATTTGAATATTTAAGATGTCCAATTTGGGTAAACAACTTAATTAAGTTTCTTTTTGAAAAAATAGTTTAAACAATAAATAATTATATTAAAAGTAGTTTATAAATAAGTTTTTTTGTATTTAAATTTTTTATTTTAAAAATACTTATTTTATAAAAATATGGTAAAAAGTAGTAGTATTAAGAGAGAAGTTATTTTTTTTTAACTTCTCTATAATTTCCTAAATAGCTTCTTAGAAAGTCGCAATTTAGTTTTGAAAATTGTACCATACATTAATACTACTACTTTTCATAAGTCAAAATAAAAAAAAATATTTTTAAAACTTTCCAAACGAACCTTTATAACGAATATATGTGAATTAGTTAAATTTCTTATTTTCATGCTAAATACTCGAATGTAACATTAGTTACATAGAGAGTCTAACATTTAACTTTTTTTTTTTTTCATTTTTCTCTTTCAGTAATGCGAAAATTGTAAAAATATAATAATAATAATAATTTACTATAAAGAAAAATCTAAACACGTAGAATACGCGTAGAGCTTGGTTCAGGCGTTTCGTGTTTTCAGCCACTTAAAAAAAATGTCATATATTTTATCATTTTTCACTAAGAATCAATGTCATAGAGTCTTGTGATTGCCAATGAATTATTTTCGATTTTTTTATATTAGGTAAAACTAAATTTGCAATAGAAAACGACGATTTTTATCAAGAGAAGACAGGGATTTCCGGATTTGGATGAACGATACTACAAAAAATTAAGGACAAAAGTGAAGTTAAAAAAAAGAAATGAAAGTTCTACTAATAAACACCAACCATGCTTCTTTTCTTGTTGGAACTTTGCAATTTCATGACGGAAGATATTCTTTCCACATTTCTTGGGATCGCGGTTATGTTATGATGGCACAAAGGTATTTTTTTGCTATAAATGTTTTGCATTATATGTTAAATATATTTGTTAGAGATATAATTATTCATATTATCTATTTTTATGAATTTAAATTTTTGGAGGAGTGGTTTTATTCTATGATATTAGAGTTTTATGTCTAAAAAATTTAGAATTGTTTAATTGAGTTTTTTGGTGACCTTTTTTTTAAAAAAAAAGTCTAGAGTTTGATTGTTAATGAACTCTAAAAGAATAAAAAAATAACATAAGATAAATAAAAAAAAATTTATATAAAAATTCAAATAATTCAAAAAAAAATTTATTTGAAAAACAGTATTAGAGATATAATCATTTATGTTATTTTTTTATTAATTTAAACTTTTGAATGAAGTAATTTTATAAACAATATTAATGGACAACAATTTATTTATTAATTTAATTTTTTATTCAATATATATAAATAATAAATATTAAATTAGTTACAATAATAAGTGTTTTACACTCTGATAAGAAATCATGGATTCAGTATAGAAAATAATAAAATATATTTTAAACTTATAAATATTTTTGTGTATGAAGAGTCTTAGGTATAACTCGCTTGGAATGGAATGTCTCCTTCTTTCAGCTTCTTCAAGTATATTTGATCTTTAAAGAACACATTGAGTGAAATATCTATGAAAGATATTTTAATACTCAAGTGAATATATTATCTAATAAAGATAGGAATGTATTCAAAAGCATACTTCTTTTTCTGATAATATGATTTCTTTATAGTGATTTTCACCTATCATAACAGTTGATTGATTACAATACATAATACTTAAAATTAGATGTATTAGAACACAAATAATAATACTCTTTAAAAAAAAATATGTGGCTGAGAGTAGCTGAAAACTTGTAGACCCAAAAAGTTATAAGGTAATTTATCCAAAATTTAGTAATAAAATATCATTTAAAAGATAATTATTAACTAGATATATTAGATTTTACTACTAAAATAAATATCTATGAATTACTAATATAAATTATATTAATAATATAATTATCTCAACTATAAAAAATCAACAAAAATATCTTAGCATTAACTAAGTTTATTAAAGAGTACTAGCATTAACCCACGGTATCTTCCAACCCGACAGGTCAATGACTAATCTGTTGCGGATCAGAGCTCTATTTAAGGGTTTGTCGCTGGCCAATAAATTACTGCATGCACAAGGCAGAATTTGAAACCCCAACGCTACTTAAGCGGACAAGTGAGCTGATCACTCGACCAACCCAAATTGGTTAATAAAAATATTTAAGTTGTTGTAAAGAATTGAAGGAATGGTTAATAAAAATTAGTACATAAGTTGTGCCAGACGTACAAATGAAAATAACTTGCTTTGTGAAAATGTCATATCACATTTATAATGAGTTTAATTAAAGCTCTTCTCATAGTGAGATTATCATTTTTACACAAACTCCTCAACAATGCTCTTCCTCTTCTTCATGGCACCATTAAAAGGAACCTTTATCACTGCCACAAAAATAACTTAACTTTCTCGCCATAAACGAAAATAAAAATAAGAGCTAGCTAGTGTAAGTAACAAATTAAAATTTAAAATGTAAATTTAGAGATAGAATAGCATCACTTTATAAATGATAACACCACTATTTTATTATATATTATTTTCAAATCACCCTCGCTCAATCAAATATATCTTATTATCATAAAAATTAAAATAATAAGAATAAAACAAAAATTTGAAAGAATTACACAAAAAAGTGATGTAAAAAAATTTGGGAATTGCAACATCGCTTTCCTTAAATTTAAATATGAAGTTCCATTAAAAATAAAAAAAGAAAATTAAACCTCATTTCTTGGCAAAAATAATAATCTCAGTCGATTCAAATGGAATTATATTCTTTGTTTAGAAAAATGAGGAGGCAAACTAAGGGTAGAGTTGGCATTCTAGAAAATATCCACACCATGGTTTTTTTCACATCGTTATGATCAACACGTCATACAAAAGCATTATTCGAGAGCTTAATTGCAATAGCATATGATTGGCGTTTATACGTGAATTTGGGTGTGATGACAGATTCTAATTTGTCACTTCACACGTGCAGCATTAATCACAGCTATAATAATTAGTTCTACGGCCTAATCATCCCACACCCTCGTCCAATCGTCACATCATAAAAGTAATCATCAATCTCCGGTGTGTATATAACTATATATAATTCAATAAGAGAAAAAAAAATTAAATCTATCTATTTATTTATCCATATGAATTTCATATTTCAGGAGATGTAAATTAGTTTAGTTTTGAAACAATAGTTCTTTTTTTTTTTTTTTGTCAGAATTAACTTGAATTCATAGCCAAGTTTATTTTCTAAGTTTTTTTATTTGTGAATTATTTATTAATATTTTTTTATTCTAATACAATTATTAACATTCATGTTCTATTACTAAAAATTTAATTAATCTATCACGAATCAAACTTTAAAGTTTTTTAATATTTTTTTTTTCATTTTCATAATTTAATAGGCCTATTACTTTTATGTCTCATCTTTATATATACCTTAGTAGTGAATGAAAAGTACTGTATTTTTGTTAATTAAACAAATTTTAATTCTCTATTTATTATATTTTATATCAATAATTTTAGATTTATGATTTATAGTTTAAAATTCAAAATTTATTATATTTTATTTTTTATATTTTATTTTTTAACCTTTTATAATAAGTTAATTTTTAGAGAGTACTGCACTCTACCAGCACTTTGACTAATTTTATACCAGTCAAGTCTAGACTTAAATATAATTTAAAGAAAAAAAATACAAAATAATATAGGTATAAAAATAAATACATTGAGTTACAAAACTTCTAAAATTTGAAATTCAGTCTTATTAGTTAATACCCCCAATAATTTATTATTCAATTCCTTCCACAAAAAGCTAAGGTACTAAGAATTGGACATATATCTCCCTCCTCAGGCCTATAAATATACATGAATCCAAAGCCATATTCTCCATGCACACAAGAAACTAATTAGAGCCACTTCCTATATCCAAAAAGAGAGGCACATATTATTAGCCCCTTAATTTCCATATAGGAAACCAAGAAATGGCACCAAAAAACAAGTATGATGAAGCTTCTTGTGTTCAAAACAAATCCATAGTTGAGTCTCTATACAAGGCACTTCTTGGAGAAGGCCAAATGGAAATGGTTTCAAAGGTGCTAGCAAGTGATCTTGAATGGTGGTTCCATGGCCCCCCAGAATGCCAACACATGATGAAGGTCCTCACTGGTGAAACAGCACTCAACAAAGGCTTCAAGTTTGAGCCTAGAAGCTTCACATCCATAGGAGATTGTGTTATCACTGAAGGGTGGGAAGGACAAGCCTATTGGGTTCATGTTTGGACATTGAAGAATGGCTTGATTACTCAATTTAGGGAGTATTTCAACACATGGCTTGTTGTTAGGGATTTGAGTCCTCCAAGGTGGGAGATCAAGCAAAATAGCTTGACTCTCTGGCAGAGCCAGCCTCGCGATTTGTATCGTAGGTCACTTCCGGGGCTGGTTCTAGCCATTTAGTACGTATTTAGATTTTTTGTCTATAATTTTTAGACTATAATTTGAGAAAAAAAAATTATAAAAATGTAACTTTTGAACTAGCCATAGTTCTAAGAAGTCTCAATTATTGAAAAATGTATCATAATTTTTTAGGTACAAGTTATGGTTGTGCAACTTGTGTGTACTTGATTTTGTCATCTAAGGACATATGATTGTGGCCCCTATAGTCTACATGGGTTAAACATAAATGTAGTAGTTTTGCCCAACTAGAATGAATTTTCATGCATATATTTAGGTTGTGGACTATGGACAATGTTAATTTTTAGAACAAATGGTATTAAACATTAAAGTAAATTACTAAATTTTAATATTGTATTTGGCAAGTAATTCAAAATAACCATAAAGATATTGAGACAAAAATAAGACATCACTTTCATGTCTCTATGTTTATTGTTTCCTAGTGTTTGAGTGGACAAAAAAAATTGAACAATTTTCTTATAAAATAAAAACAATAGAAGTATAATTTTGTGTCTTTTCTCATAATAATACAAATAACATTACTTTTTAATAAAAATAATAGTTAAGTTAAACCAAAATCAAAATGTGTGTTTTTCATGTCATTGCTTTGTTTAATTTATTTAATTTGTTGCGTTGCCTCTTCCTCCTTCTGGAATGACAATGGTACTTGGCGGTAACATCAATGTAATAGAAATGAACAAAAAATCTAAGCAAATTGCAAATGCAGAAGCCTTATTTGACTTTGATGATGAGCCAAAGGGGTCACAAAATGGGGCCACATTTTTTAATAAATTAGTTAATTTGGCCAATTTTGTCTCGAAAATGGTGCCTAAATTTTGGCGGATATATAAAAATAAAAAGAAAATGTCTTTTTGTAATTTGTGAATTACTTTTTGTATGTGATATTCAGAGTATTATTTTGTTAAAATGCCAACCAAGCAATAATTCTGAACTTTTGTTGCTTCTTTAGGAAAGGCGAATAATTGAATTATTGAAAAGGGAAATCATTGGATTCAACAAGCTTCCTAATTCCTATTAATTAAGGACATAACTACACTTTTCTGCAAGACACAATTATTTAGGCCAATTGAACATAATAGAACTTTTTGACTTCTTTTTGGCAGGAATTTTAATATAATTGGACTATTTTTTCTTAATCTTTTGATATAATATAGGAAAGCCAAAAAAAATAAATCAATGGTTATGAGATCTCAAGGAGTGTCCCTTTCCCCTTTAAAAATGAACAAAAATACTATTTGATCATTAAAATCAGTCACTAATATATTTGTATATAAATATATGTAGTTTAATTTATTTTTTATGTATATTTATATTCTAACATGTATTTTATACTAATGACTAATTTTGATAGTTAATTTTAATATACATATAGCATAGTTGAAAAATAAAACGTAAGATTTTTAATCTTTTGGATTTGCTTTTTCTAATTACCTTTACTAATTGACTAAGAAGTTATTGCTTATATTTGGTTGAACTATTCTTAAAGTTACTATAATTTTTTATAAGTCTTGTGAAACTAATATTTAAAAAAAAATTTATATCAATAAACAAACACTTGAAAAAGAGTTATATAAGATTTTGATTTTTTTTGTTGGACCACTGTGGAGAGCTTTCGACCATTGTAGTAAGTTAATGAAACCTTAACAATGCTGACTCTTAAAAGGACCAATACCTGAAAAAGAGAGCTATATCGAGAGTCAATACTTAAAAAAAATTTTAAAAAAATTTAAGACTTTGAAATCTCCCACCATATAAACTAATTTTTGTGGTGATGGTTCTCCCAAAATTTTATAGTTCATTACATAAGTTTATTCAAATTTTTAGTTGATCTTTATAATTTAGCTTAGTGAAATTTATATGATTTTATATATTTCGATAAATTGTTTTAGTATAAAATTACAAATGTAGTCAATCAAAATGATCTGAATAACGATCTCATTATAAATCAAAACAAACACCTGTCATAATAATGGCTATAAAGCCTCATCACATTTGGTTATGAAGACAGAACACAAATACAAAGATATGTTGAAACTAGACATGTATACATAACACAAAATTTTCCCTCCTCATGTTCTTCTAATGACACTATCTTCCACATTAATTCTCAGTGCAATTGGAGCCTCCATAACATGATTTTTCTGTTTCTCTCCAGAATAATAATGATGATAATCGGAGTACTCTTCAGAGCAAACCTTATTAGACAAACTAGGACTGCTCCAAAGTGAAGAAGAATTGAACATTCCATGATTCTGATTTTTGCATGAGAATTTATCTTCAACTATGTCATAGAATTCCACTGTTCTAACTTCTTGTGCAAGAGAACACCAACAACACAATAGCCATTGCATGCAATCTCTAACATTTTGATTCCCACAACAAAGTTTACTATTATTATTTGGTGGCAAATTGAACCTTTTCCTCATTTGAATCCTCCAATATCCACCATAGAGTAAACCAAAAACTGAAAGCAATATACCAATGAACCCCATGATTCTTCTTAGATTCTCATCATCAATGTGCAATGCAGCAAGATTAAAGATGCAAAAGGGTGCCATACAAAATAGAAAAAAAGTTGAAATGTGAACATAAATGTTACCAAAGTGAAGCCTTTTCATGTTCCTTCCAAAAGTGCAAAAACCACAGAAGAGTGTTTGGTATGCAACAGAAAGATTTTGCTTAAGATCAAATAGCCCTCCTCTCCATTCAGGTGCATACTCAATAACAACAAGGCCATGATCATTTCTTGATGCAAAAGAAAAGCTCATTTCGGACGGTAATCTTGAACTGGTTGAACAATGTACTTCATCAGATTCATATTCCTTGCCTAGAGGGCTAACAAAGCAGTATAGTCCTGCGAAAATTGGAGCAGCAATTGCGATCGAGATGCATATACCAACTCCAACGGCCGGCCTTTTAGACCGGTCGAACCCTAAATTAAGGCTGCATAATGCATATTGAGCAAAGCAATTAACATGGAGTAATACAATAACAACCATCATGTGGAAAAATTCATGAGGCTTGGGATTTCCATTCTTGCAATACAAGTTTCTGAGGATTGTTATGTCTTCTTGTTTCCACCTAAGAAGAAGAACAAGATGGTAGAATCTCTTCGGATGTTGGTATAGACACATGAGAGTGAATAGAGCATTGAGGATTTGGTTGTTTGCTTCAAACCATTCATCTCTTTGGGATTTCTTGGTGAGGATTCTGTTTAGCATTCCTGTCATAACTAGGAAGAGAATCGCGCCGGAGATGATGACACAAGTTATCCATAGAAGAAGTGCCATGTTCAAAGGATTCTTGATCCATTGCTTGCAAGTTGTGCTAATACATGACCAATCAATCTTCTTCTTGGAAAAAATAGCATTCTTGAAAGGATTCATAAGATTTTCCTGTAAAAAATGTGAAATGAGTCTCTGAGGTTTGAACATGTTGGAAATAATTCTCAACATTCTGTTGTTCAGTTTTTGATGAAGCCTTTCATCATTAACCTCAAGAAAACCATTTGGGTTTTGAGTTTCATCCAAGGTTGTTTCTTGCAAGCTTTGTCCAATCACTAGCATGAGTCATAATAATGACCTGATTATCTGCATTGAAGAAGTCCATAAAAGATTCAAAGCTGATTGAATGAAACCTCAAAAAGTGGATGCTATTCCAAGAAGCATTACTTGTGCAAGTTTGAGGTTCAGAGAGGATAAAGTATTTATACTTTGATTGCTACTTTCCTTGGATTATAAGACTTTCTCCCCTAAAATGATTCTCATATCAACAATGAAACTCAAATTCTCGTACCTACAATATACAATATTGTTTCTTACTAACTCTGCTAACCATCTTTCGAAAATTACATCAAGAGGCAGCTACATTTGCTAAGAAGAAATTGGAAGCAACAAACTTTCAAATAAACATGGTTCATAGAAACACAAATTGCAGCTATATATATATATACATGTTGAAAAATAAACAAAAGAAAAAAAAGGTAATATCCAATACAAGTGAGGTTGGTGGAGGGACTCATACTTACCAATTTGGTGTCAACCCAGTTTCCTTAAGCTCTACATAGTACATACCACAATAATGCTGCAACAAAATTCAGAGAAGAAATAATAATAAGGGTGGATGAAGTGAGAGAAACATGAATTTCAACGTGGAAAAGCAAAATAAAGTGTGATGTATATAAAATTTGCAACGGTTCTTGTTGAAGCAAAAGCGGGAATATGTTTGAACTTTTATTCAAAAAAGTAAAAAGCATTCGGTGGAGTGGTGGACCCTCCTTTTGATCATATGCCAAAATTTATTGATTGGTGTAAATGAAAATATTTAGTACTCAGTTTGTTTATGTACAGAATTAACAAGTTGATGATAAGATTCAATATTACTTGAAATATGAATTAAGAAAAAAGAGAAATTATTTGTAACATATATAAGGTTGTATCATATAAGGCTGTGGTCACATATTCCTATTCCTCTGTATATTATTTGCTCTTGAAAAATAATTTAAAATCAATTAAATGAAATAAGGCTGTGGCCACATATTTTTGTTCTTTTGGGGCTTAAGTTTTTTTTTCTGGTATGGGGGCTTAAGGTTTTTTTTATTACAACAAGAATCAAGCCAAGATTAGCCCAATGAAAATGGACCAGCATGATTTGCTAACAAAAATATCACATTATTTAATTTCTTGACCTAATGTAATATGATCACAATAACTAACTTGACTTAGTTTAATAGTTAGTTTATTAGTCTATTTAAGTAAGTATCAGGATTTAAATTGTACCTTGTGTATGCAGCAACTAATTAACAAATAGCAAACCTTTAAATAAAATTCATTAAATCTGCAACGGATTAATCTTTGACCTGTCATACGTTGAAAAAAAGATAATATGATCACATTCCTGAAAACTTTTTGCTTTGGTAAGTGTAATTATGACACTGTAGAGACATTGCAATTTTACTACACCCGTTAGTTATAGCAATTTTGAGGTGGTATTTTTGAATCTATAATTATAAAGCTCAAAGATCAAACCATAATTTGTATAATGCAAAATTGTCATATAAGCTGTAAATTTATTGATTAGAACTGTAGATTTTAGTTTAGAATCCTAATCATTTTGTATGATGTTTATTAACAAAAACCCAATTAGTTATCTAACTGTTCTATTTATGGATACAACATCCATTGCTCCACAAGAGTAAATTGATATTCTAAATAGATTATAAACATTTCAAGCTTCATTATTACGTAATAAGTAACAATATATATGTCTCTTGATCTATCTATTGTTAGAAGTAACCTAGTTTGCCAACTAAATATTTTTTCTTCGTAAAAAGAATAATTTTGAGTGGATTCAGCATTAGTCAACAAATTACATAGCTCAATAAACAGTTACGTGCAAAATACTCATAAATTGTTTCACCACTAATTACATTTAGGCAAAGTTTGGATAAATAGCTTAATTAAACTCTTTTTAAAAAAATAACTTAAACAATAAATATTTATATTAAAAGTAATTTATAAATAAATTATTTTGTGTTTGGTTTTTAATTCTAAAAGTGCTTATTTTAAAACAAATATGATAAAAAAAAATTTATTACAAAAGAAGTCATTTTTTTAACTTCTTTATAAACACTTAAATAATTTTTTAAAAAGCTACAATTTAATTTTAAAAATTACACCAAATATTAATACTACTATTTTTCATAAGACAAAAACTAAAAAAAAAGTAACTTTTAAAACTTTCCAAACGTCCTTACTTTTCAAATCATCGTAATCCGAAATGCATTATAGAAATTTTATTTTCAAAATTTATGAAAACTAAGAAAAATATTTGCAAGCATAAATCAACAATACTTTTTCTTAATTCCGCCAGGTGGATAGAATATATGGCATTTGGAGTGACCAAAAAGCCCAAAAAACTCAATTCTGGATATATATTACAAAATGGTACAATAAGATAGGGGGAAAAAATCCGTGCACCTATTTCATGGAATTCATCCTAGATTTAGATGACTTTCTTTGAATTTCTTCCCGATTCGTGGCTATAAATATAGGGTGTGATCTAATCACAAAATAGATAACTATTCCTTTTTTATTTTTTATTGTATTTTTTAATCCGACTGATTAAGTACTAATCAATTCTGAATTTAACTCTATTTTTTTTTTTACGGTATCTCTCAACCCGACAGGTCAAGGACTAATCCGTCGCGAATCTGAGCTCCATTTAAGGGTTTGCTGCTGGCCAATGGGTTGTTGCATGCACAAGGCGGAATTCGAACTCCCGACACTTGTTTAAGCGGACGAGTGAGCTGACCACTCGACCAACCCAAATTAATTTGAATTTAACTCTATTTAAAAATTTATTATTGGTCAATAAATTGCTACGTAGATAAGGAGATTCAAACTCTCAATATTTACTCGAACAAATGAATTAAGAAGTCTAGTACACTTTATCAACCGAAACACATCATCCCAAAAGCTTAAACATCTTCCCAAAAGCTTAAACTGATTTTTGGATTCACCTAGGATCGAACTCTTGACCTTTTAGATCTAGAGCTCTAATACCATGTCATGATACCACGCATCCCAAAAACTTCAGCTGATGAAAAAAAATAACACTAATGATTATATCTCTAATACTCCATTAACCTCCATTATACACATTATACAAATATTCCATTGGTTACTCATACTTTCCCAATTTGACAAGACTCTGATACAAACTCTTTTCAAATTCATAATAAATACACTAGGTGAAATTAAATATTCATTGATCAACGGATTGAATTTCTCTGTCCTCTCAACTCCCATCCGACTTGAAAATTGCAACGGATTGAATTTCTCTGTCCTCTCAAAGATAACCTCAAGTAGTTGCTATTGAATAAAATCGTTTTGTATTTTTACTACTAACTTAAACGTCTTTCACATTATAAATACTACTCTTCTTAAAGCTCTCGCACCCATATACCCAAACCAAGAATATACCTAATAAGGTTCTCTTGTTTGTTCTATATTCCTCTCAAGAAATGTAGTTTTGTCCCAAATTAAAGTTATTATTAGACGAAAAAGAGTGGGTAGTATTACCATGATGGGTTTTATATGTTTTGTTATAATAGTCAACATAAATTTGCATGGATGCCCTACAAAAAAAAACATGAATTGACATAGGAGCTTACTTCGGTCCACTATGTTTTTGAAAGCGATACTTATTTTCAAATTTTCAACCTATTCATCATATAACGTGTCAACTATAGCCATATTATATGTTTCCTTGCCGTACCCTAAATTTGGTCTTACTCATGAACACAAAAACAAATCAAAGAAAATGTTCAATTAAATCACATTAATGTTGCCTTATATCGTACGTGTCAATTTTCTGTGCATGACGATTACAACTCAATAATTAGTAGTTAATCTCATCAAGAATAGTAAAATTAATAAGAGTTCAATTAGAAAATTCAACTAATTAATATTAGTTTTATAAAATTATTTTTTACTTTAAATTTTAAATTCTAATTTTAAATATTAAATCCTTTAAAAAATACAGATTATAAAACTTCACAATAAAAAATAGATTAATATTGACTAATTAAAAATTATTTTTTATAATTTAATTCATAATTATACTTCTTGAATTACTATAGGTTGATACTCAATTACCTATATATATTATGATGAGATCATGAACTATACAATTAAAATTTTAGAGTGTACTGTGTATCCATTATCCCCATTAGGGACACGATAAGAAGAAGAAAAGGAAATTCTTAAAATCATGTTTATTTTCTTTCTCTTCCTTTTTGATTGGACAAAATTAGCATTCATGCATTTCATCACTCGGAAAATATAATGCCTCTTGTCCCTACCCTAAAAGCTATATGCATAATAAAAATTTCATATTCTCAGTGTCTAGTCACAGATTTGAGCGATATTTGCAAGATTTCATGATTTGCTTGCGCTTCCATGACGATATCATGGTGTCAAGTTCTAATCAAATTCAAGTACCAAACCAATTTCTTTCATTCAAAAAAAAAATATATATATATATTAATAATTAATCAAATTATGAAAGTTCATGGGACTTCAATAAAATGTGCAAGCCACACTCTTGCAAAGTTGCAATTCACAAGACTCTTATTAAGATTTAATAATAATCATAAATATAATATTAATTATTAAAACACTGGCAAAACCCAGTAATTAAATCTTAAACAGTGTTGTCTTACCTGAAAGGCATGCTGAAAGCACATGATGTTGTTTTTCTGAAGGTGTAGCACTCATAAAATGCTTAATTAAATAAATTAATTAATTAATTAATACTCCACTACATATATTAACTTCAATTTTTTAATGTTATTAACTAACTTAGATTTTATTATTGTTATTTTGTTCCACTATTAAACATTGTGCTTGTGAGTGTTATTCCCATTAAGCAATGTGTCCAATGACACCTTACCTACTTCATTGGTTTGTCACTTTGTCGATCTACTCCTTCCTCCCTTCTTGATCAACACCTCATAAACCACTACTTTCATTTGTTAGTTTATTAAATTATATATTACTTTTAGGTTTTATCTGTGGACATTATTAGTGTTAAATTTATTTATACAAATATACAAGTATGTATTGTTAATTCAATTATTTTATTATTTAAAATTTGTACAAGACAAATGCTTAATTAATTAATTAGATGATAATATTAAAATATATAAAGCTGTTCACTTTTACAATTTAAGTGCATAACAATTAATTAAAAATAAACCTTCTATTTAAGAGTGTGATGTCAAGTGCAGCCTACAAAATTGACATGTCTGAGGTAATAATATTATGTTATTATAATTATAAATTAATTAAAGCTAAAGAGGTGTCCAAAATGTATCTTTATTTTCACATATTCCCATTCTTCTACTACGTCTATAAAAAATTTGGGTAATATTGTCTTGTACTACTCACATCACTATCAGTATTCAGTGGCCTTGGTAGAGTGGAATGCCAGATCAATGCTGCATCCAACATTACATTATATCATTAAGCACATGACACCAAGGATAAGAGAAGTATGCATGTACCTCATCTTAATTTGTTGGACCACATCAAACTATTAAGTATTAACTATAAGGTTAATTATACTTCCAATAATACTATGTTATAGTGATAATAATACTTTAATTAAATTGCATCAAATTAATTTTTCAGTAATTTTTCAAATTAATTTTTTTAAATAGAAAATAGCGACGGTTGTAAACTGCTACAAATAATTAGACTCATTTAGTAGCGATTTTCAACAATTGTTGGAATAAAATAAACCATTTTCCGGTACTCAAAGACAACATTCCACTAAATGCTGCTAAACTGTTTAGCGAATTGAAACCACTGCAAAATCTTTTTTTTTTAAATCGCTGCAATCTGTCGCGTCTTATATAGTATATGATCCTTGATAATAATTCTTAGATATATTTTGTTTTATAAGAGAAATACATAATGCCCTGACAAGAGCATTTGCTAAAACTTGCAAAGTAGAAACCTTTAATTGCAGAAAATAAAATACTAAATTATCAATCTATTTTATATATTTAAAATGTTAAAAATATAATCATTTATTTATTTTTTTAGTTTTTTCTATTAGCTTAAACTTTTCAAAAGTGGTATTATGATTTAGTATCAGAATTTCTATAACCGAAAAATTTAGAGTTTAATTCATATTAAACCCCCCAAAAAAAAGAAAAAAAATTTAGCATAAGACAAATTAAAAAAAAAAAATCTATGCAAACTTCATGCAAACTTAAAAGAGGCTTTGTATGAAGAGATGTGTTAGAGATATAATTTTTCATGTGCCTCACCCATTAGCTTAAACTTTTGAGAGAAGTGATATCATGACATGTTATTAGATATTCTATGATCTAAAAGTTTAGAATTTGATCCTTATTAACTCCAAAAGAAAGAATTTCATTGTAAGGTTAATAAAAAGAGAAAGAATGTCTATACAAAAATTTATACAAATCCAAAAAAATACTCTTGTGCAAGGAGACGTATTAGAAATAAAATTATTTATGTACCTTTTCCTATTAGTTTAAACTTTTAGGAGAAATATAATATCATGATTATATCTTTATTGAATTCCAAAAAGAAAAAAAAAATGAGTATAAGACAAATAAAAAAAAAAAGAAAAACCTATATAAGTTTTAAGCAAATCTAAAAGAGACTTTTACATAAGAGATGTGTTAAAAGATATAAAATGTATCTTCTCTTATCAACTAAAATTAAAAAAAAAAAATATTATGACGTAAAATATTCTATACACCTTCAATCTTAAGTTTTAATCATTATACATCAAGCATTGGTAGAAAACCCTAAACATGATAAATACAATAATTGTTACTGACACATTCTTTTTTATTTTAATACTAGTGTATTAATAGGACTATTAATTCATCTTTTTGTAAATTAAAATACATAAATAATAACAAATATGAGATTGTTAAATTGATAAATATCTAATCTATATTCTGACTAAAATGTTTTGAGTTCAAACTTTTGAAATAACAAAAAAATTGTGTGCCAAACTTTTTGAATATCTTCTTTATAATAGAAAGATATATTTATATAACAAAGTTTTCAAACTTTATTCAACTTTAATTTGTCCCCTTTATAGCTTAGGTGCACCGAGTTCATAGAAGAATTAAAGTAATTTTCAGTAAAGATGTGTGTCCATTCTCTTTGGTTGGCTTTCATTTTCTAATATGCCAAATGTTTCAAACATGTCTGAACTAAGACTTGTGTGAAGGACCCAAATGAATTAATTTTCACGCTCCCACTAATTCATATGATCACATATCATAGCATATCCTCTAAGATCTTGATGGGCTAAAATTAAAACACGCCCCACCAAAATGCCTTTAACCTTTAGCATCATTTGAATGATTGATTACCCTTTCCTCAGGCAAAAGAGAATGCCACCATCTATCTTATTCATTCTTATAATAACGTCTACATGTGTTGTATATGTATTGTACTTGTTAACTTTTTGTAAATCAAATAAAAAGTTTTTTCCTATTGAATTTAATTGAAGACAAGCATATAAATCCAAAAAAACAAAGAAAACATTGTGATTACATTATTGATGCTCTAATTATGTGCATTGTTGTGGCTGCTTTTTTATGTGTATAGTAGTAGAACTCCTTTGACCCTCCTAATGTAGCATATGAATACCTACTATATAGTGTTCCTAATAGCATATGTGACCTATATCCAAGTATGATTGGAGGCCATATATGGCTATATTTTTGTTTTAAGGACCCTGTTCATCTTCATCACCTTTGCTATGGGGACTTAGGTTTCTACTTACTACTTAGGGTATGTGGGTTTAAATTTTGAACAACAATGATTGGCCTTAAATGTTAATGAAATGGAGGAGCTAGAGACCCTTTTTTTTTTTTTTTAGTAAAGTATATTTTTTATCCTTAAAGTTTAACAAAAGTTTTAAAAATATCTCTAAATTTTATTTTGTTTCAATTTTGTCCCAAAAATTTTCGATTTGCATCAAATATATCCCTGACGGCTAATTTTTTAAAAAATTTAAGATCGATTCAACAACAATTTCATAAGAACAACCCCTCAACACAAGCAAATCAAACATAATTTTCATACATTATTGTTATATTGGTCTTAAATTTTTGAAAATTTAGCCTCCGAGGGTATATTTGATGCAAATCGAAAATTTTTAGGACAAAATTGAAACAAAATAAAACTTAGGAATATTTTAAAAACTTTTGTCAAACTTCAGAAACAAAAAATATATTTTACCCTTTTTTTTTAATAACGTCTTAGAATGTATAAGTATCTTAGATTTGGGTAAATTTTACATTAATTTTTTCTTTTTACTTGCTTTGTAAGTTTATTTAGATCTACAAAAATTAAATTCTAAATTTATAAGTTATAAAATTTCTGATATTATATCATAAATTATTTATTATTTAAATTTAAATTATTAAAAAATATAAATGATTATATCTTATACATATAATAATAAAATAACCGAAATATGCATTTTTAAATTTATTTATTTTATATTTACACGTTGTATAATTTATTTTAGGTTAAATTACTCTATTAGTCCATATAGTTTTTTTTTTTATATTTGTAATTAAATTTTTATATTATTTTAAAAATTTCTAATTGAGTCCCGACATCAATTTTAAATTTATAATTAGATCTTTTAAAATAAATATTGTAAAAATATTTTCATCCATCCCTGGTAGATATATAACTGTTTATGTGTTTTTTTCTATCAACTTAAATTTTTTAAAGAAATATTTTTATTTTTCGTATTTTATTTTCTGCATTGTATTTTATTTGAGAGAAGTGATTTCATAATAATCTCACACTACTAGCGAATATATATATTTATCCATATTTTGTTAAGTTAACCATTTTTAAAATGATAAAGATATAATTATAAATTTAAAAGTGGTATAGGGACTCATCAATTAAAAATTTTTAAAGTATAAGAACTCAATTACAAATTTGATGAAATTATATAGATTAACAAAATAATTTAACCTTTATTTTAATTTATGTATAACTACTATGATGTTAATGTATTGGTTGGGTCAACAATTATCGTTACATATATCACAATTTAAAATCATGTATGAGATTATAAACATAATCATCTTAAGAGAGTTTTGTCTTAAGAAACGAGATCAACAAATGAGAAAAACAAAGATTTCCCTTTTCCGATCCTTTCTACACTATTCTTTTTATGTATTGTTAGTTTGTTACTAGTAGTAAAGCATGAAAATTGAAAGAAAAAAAATTATATGGTCTTCATAAGAAGAGTGGACATGGAAAGAGACATGGTATTCAACAATTTGGCAGAAGTGGGTCTTGTAAGAAATTAAATAAATAAATAAATAATGAGAGAGGGAGAGAGAGAGAGAGTAAATAATTCAAAAAGAAAGACTTAAGACCTTAATTACCCCATCCACATCAATCCCTTCTCAACAAGAATAAGAAATGGAAAAAGAATCATATATGCAATAAAGAAAAGTAAGAGAAAGCTACAAACACGTAGTTGTTTGCTAATTGTTCTATAGACTCACTATTGTGGTATGGATCATTTGAATTGTTGAATTCAAAGAATGGAAGCGATTTTTTGTTTGTTTTTGATTGACAAAAAGAAAATTCACCTTGGGAAAGACAAAAATGCTTTCATAAATTGATTGATAACAAATCCAATTTTCACTATATACAATTGATTGACAAATCCTATTTAGGAAACATGGTAAAATCACTGTAGATACCATACAAAAGTGTTATCTTTAGTTCCCTATAGCATGCACAGTATCAAATTTCATTTTCATATATAGTTGGTGGAACAATAATAATGACAAAAATTGAACATATTTTTAGTGAATTGAGTTGGAAATTTTCAAGCATAGTAGTGGCCTTCTAATTAATAAGCTAGTGCTCAACTACTACTCAACTTTTCATTATTGTAGTATATATAATTAACTTACCCTAACCCTTGTATTCTATTTGATTTAGTGAATTTGACTACTTTTACTTTGTTCTTCATTGTTTTTCACTTATATATATATATATATATATATATATATATATATATATATATATATATAGCAGGTTTAACTGTATAGTAGAAACTATGTGTTACTGAAATTTACATAATAGTCTATATATATGTGGTTTAATGAGAGGTGGATAAGTTGGATTTGTGAGTTAGTGACTACTGTGTTTTATTTTATCATTATGGAAGAATAATTCTTTGGGCAAAACTATAAAGTAAGCCAAGGGGAGGAAATTTTTACGTAAATCCGCCAAACTATAATCTGGTTCATTAATCAATCAATACATATTTATATGTAGTTCGAATCAACTAGATTCGAACTCGATCTACACATAATTCGAATCATATTGCTTCAAATTATACACAAAACTCACACACCCACTAATTCGAATTAACCTGATTCGAATTACACACATACAATAATTCGAATCAGGTTGATTCGAATTACACCCTGATTTATTTAAAAAATTAATAAAAATAATAATTTAAAATTAAAAAATATATATTTTATTTCATATATTAAAAAAAAGCTAACAAAATATTTAATTACGAGACTTCTTTAAAATATTAATGAGCTATCAATTCGAATTCCATATAATACTCTTTTGTCCATTTTTAATAGTTCATGAATATTTTTTAATAATTTTTTTTAAATTATATGGTGAGATATTACATGATTCGAATTACGCATGGGGAAGTTCAATCACTCTGATTCCAATTATATGGTGAGTAATTCGAATTCTATACAATACCCTTCTGCCCATTCTTGATAGCTCATGAATATTTTTTAATAAATTTATTTTAACTATACCACAAAAAATATTTTATTCTATACAAAATAATTTAAAAAATTGATTAAAAAATGTTAGGAGTAGTATAAAAATTTGTAATGTTCTAATGACTTAGGTAAATACATGCATGTACACAAATTTTAAATAAAATACTCTATATAGTTAATAATAATTTAAAAATTAAAGAAAATATTTTATTCCATTCAAAATAATTAAAAAATATATTTTATTCTATACAAAATAATTTTTAAAAAATGGCTTAAAAATATTATGAGTACTATAAAAGTTTGTAATATTCTAGTGATTTAGGTAAATACATGATAAAAATATATTTTCTTTAATTTATAAATTATTATTGGCTATGTAGAGTATTTTTTTAATGTCCTAAGTCATTACAAATTTTTATAATACTCCTAACATCTTTTAAGCCTTTTTTAAATTATTTTGCATATAATAAAATATTTTTTTGTGGTATAATTAAAATAAGTTTATTAAAAAAATATTCATGAGCTATCAAGAATGGACAGAAGAGTATTGTATAGAATTTGAATTGCTCACCATATAATTCGAATTAGAGTGATTGAACTTCCCGTGCGTAATTCGAATAATGTAATATCTCACCATATAATTTAAAAAAATTTATTAAAAAATATTCATGAGCTATTAAAAATGGACAAAAGAGTATTATATGGAATTCGAATTGATAGCTCATTAATATTTTAAAGAAGTCTCGTAATTAAATATTTTGTTAGATTTTTTTTAATGCATGAAATAAAATATATATTTTTTTAATTTTAAATTATTATTTTTTTAATAAAATTTTTAATAAATTATTAATTTTTTTAATAAATCAGGGTGTAATTCGAATCACCTTGATTCGAATTATTGTATGTGTGTAATTCGAATCAAGTTGATTCGAATTAGTGTGTGTAAGTTTTGTGTATAATTCGAAGCAACATGATTCGAATTATGTGTAGATCAAATTCGAATCTAGTTGATTCGAACTACATATAAATATGCATTGGTTGATTCATGAACCAGATTTTAGTTTGGCGGATTTGCGTAAAAAATTTTTCTCCTTGGCTTATTTTAGTGTTTTGCCCTAATTCTTTGGTTAACAAATCAAACAGAAATATCCGTTAAAGTGATCTTCTATCTTTCTATTTTTTTTTTATTTTGTGCAAAAAGATTTTTCTTCTTGTTATACAAGACGAAATTAAACACTAGAATTTATGGGATCCAAGTGAACAAAAAAAAAACCTTACTATTAATTACTTTTTTTTTGCTAATGACTCAATTATATTTTCAAGGCTACAAAAAGATTCTTGTGAGTATATCCTAAACATTCTAGATGACTATGAGAGGGTTAATGAAAAAAAAAAAAACCTCAATAAATTTTTAATTTTTTTCGGTAACAACACCTCAAATCATGTCCGAACCCAGCTGACAACCGACCTATATTGGGCACATCGAAGTGCAAGACAAGTACTTGGGCCTTTCTTTCTTAGTTAATAAATCGAAAAAGGTCACTTTTAGCTTAACTAAGAAAAAAAGGTTCAGAAAAAAATTTAAGGATGGCAGAAGAATCTGATATCAAATGCAGGCAGAAATATTTTACTAAAGACTATTAGAGAAACAATTCCAATATACACTCTCTCTTGCTTCAGATTACTAGATGAAGGATTACCATGTATTCATAACACGCAGCGGAAGAAAAGAAAGTAATTCTAAAGATCTATTTTGTGCTTAAATTTTATTCCAATAATGTAATATATAGATCAGATCTAAATACTTGTGTATGCTAGTAAAAATCACTTTCTCCTTCGATGGTACGAAGGCGCTATGCGTATCCACACCGAGACCAACCTTTGCTGTCAACTCTTTGACCGATGGACATCTGATCTAAATTGAAAAACCTCTTGCAACTCTTTGCACGCCATAAAATTCTTCTTCAAGAATTAGGCTCACATACGTTTATGTGTGTAGAGGTAAAGGAATAAAACTCTTGTGTTTTATTCTCATCTATAATTTCTCTACTCTTGGCATATATATATATATATATATATATATATATATATATATATATATGTAGTATGAGATTTGTTACTGATTTTAAATTTGAATCTCAATTTAAATTTAAATCATATAGTATTATTTTAAACCTGAATCTTTCAAATTTATGAATCATATCATAACTCAATTTGAAACAGAAGAACAGAGTATAATTCCTTTCATCTTTCTAACTCTTGGTTAACCCTTAGAGTATGGTTTAATTGTCAAACTCTAACTTGTTACCATTATTATAATGAACTGTGAATGACTTAAGAAACTCATTTCTTCATTCATTCAATCCCCTTGGCCAAGATTTTATTCATCTCAGTCATTATAATCATAGAGCTCAAACTCTTTACCGAGAGTTGACGGATTTTTTATTGACTAATCGTTAATTCTACAAGTATTTAAATCATACCCAATGTCCATTCAACTAGCACCCTAGAGTATTAGGTGTCCGGAATCAAAGTATAATAAATACATTGTCAATTACTATGATAGTCGCAAATCAAAGGAACTCTATTACTATGTTCATTTTGAGAATATCCTATTGACAAATATGCGGTAATTATAACCATTAGGAATTCTCAAAGTGAGCCAGTTCAATGGTCATATCTCTATATGCACTATATATATATATAATTTAATAAATGAGATCTATTAATCTTCATCCAACGAAGACCATTATATATATATTGATCTTTTCGGATTATAATATTATTTTTAATAATCCTATGACCAAGAACAATTTATATTAAATTATAAAAGATTCATCTCCCAATAATATGATCCATATCACAATGATAAATCTCTAAATTTAATCAAGGACCTTATTATATTAACATTTTAATATAATAACAATAACAAATTATTTGACACATAATTGATTAGATTGAAGTCATACTATTTATTCCCAACAATCTCCCACTTGCACGAGAGCCAATCATGATAGATTGGATCTTGAGTGATAGGAGTCATGGCATAGTTAGAATTAGGCACGTTTAGAATGAGTGTTGTGCCTTGTGTGCTTGCTGTCAATTTTGTTAGGATGGCATGTGCTTGCTATCAATTTTGTTAGGCAGTTAAAAGTTAGTTCTATTAAGCCCTCACTTCCCTTTTCAGTTAGTCAATTAGTTGCTAGAAGATGCTGGAAGCTTCCTTGCTCAATTCACTATTCAGTTTGGTTGCTTATAAATAATCTTCGTCATCACCTTACAATACAGCTTTTGTAATTCACTCTCATTCATTCAATAGAATCACTTCTCTTCCCTATCTTCTCTGCACTCTCTGTTCTCTCTCTCTTTCAACCTCTATTCTTATTCTTTTTCAAGATCACCCTCTATGATCTGGTACCTTTCATGGTATCAGAGCATATGGTGCCATAGCTTCTGCAAGATCCAAATCACAAGAACAAGGAAATCAAAGTCACACGCACAATGGCTCAGGGATTCACAGCAACGCCAATTTCAATGAAGTTGGATGAAGACAACTTCTTGTAGTGGAAAGATCAAGCATTCTCAACAATTGAAGGAAATGATATGCTGAGTCACATCACAGGAAAGGGAATTCCTTAACAGTACCTAGGTACAAATGATGAAGATGTAATATTGAATCCACAATATCAATAGTGGAAAAGGCAGGATGCATTACTCAAGTCTTGGCTCTCAGTCTCAATGAGCAAGTCGTTTACTACAAGAATGGTTGGTTGCATTTATAAGCATTAGGTGTGGAAGAGATTGGAGGATTATTTCGCTTCTCAAATCAAGGCAAAAGTAATGCAACTGAAGCACAAACTTAGCACACTTCAGATCGGAGCATCAGTGACAGATTATGTGCTTTCGATTAAAGGTACAATTGATGTACTAGTTTCTGTTGGAGAGTCAATTAATAAGAGTGATCATGTAAATGCAATTTTGCATAGACTAACTGAGGAGTATTCTTCAGTATACACCTCTGTACTAGCAAGAGCTCAAAGCATAACAGTGGCTGAGCTAGAGGCGTTATTGCTTGCACATGAGAGTATGCTTTCTAAATTCAGAAAGCCAGAGGCGTTTGTCCAGGCCAACATTGCTCAATTTGGAAGAGGTAACTTTAGAGGCAGCTTTTGAGGAAGAGGAGGAAGGATGTCTAGAGGAGGCAGAGGTGCCTTTAATGGAGGAAGATCTTCTCAAGAGTCTTGGACACAGGAACAGTTAAATAATGGACAGTTTCAAGCTGGTAGAGGCCAGTTCAATAGAGGAGGAAGAATGCAAAACACAAGAGACAGACCTCAGTGCCAACTTTGCAACAAGTTAGGCCATACAACAAGGACTTGCTGGTATAGGTATAGTGAAGATTTTTATAAGGGAGATTATGAAAATGAAGGATACAGTAGTAGAGATGGAAACAACTCAGGTTACAGTAACCAGGTCTCTCAACAGATTTCTCAGCCTCATGCCAATTTTTCCAATGTCTTGGCAACACCTACCACAGTTCAGGATCCAAGCTGGTATCCTGATTCAGGGGCTACTCATCACATGACTCATAATGAGCAGAACCTACTAGAGAAGGAGGAGTATTGTGGAAATAAACAAGTCATAGTTGGTAATGGAACAGGTTTACAAATCTCCTTTGTTGGTAATTCATGCATTAAATCTGATTTGAGCTCTAGGATACTATACCTCAAGAAACTGTTGTGTATGCCTGAGATTACAAAGAACTTATTAAGTGTATATCAATTCTGCTGTGACAACCATGTCTTTTTTGAATTTCATGATGATAGGTGCTGCATAAAAACAAAAGATACTCAGTTAGTACTTCAAGGCATTGTTCACCAAGGCCTTTACAAATTTTCATCCCTTCAAAGCTCACCAGAAGCTTTCACTGCATCAATAAGAAACAAAGATGATCTGCTGACTTGGCATGTTATACTAGGACATCCCAACTATAGTGTTGTGTCAAAAGTACTAAAAACTTGTCAAATTTTCCTTCCTGTAACCAAATTAGATTTTTCAGCCTGTTGTATTGGTAAATCTTATCATCTACCTTTCACTTTATCACAAACTGTATACAAACACCCTCTAGAATTTGTACATTCTTATATTTGGGGACCAGCCCCTATTGCAGATAATAATGGACATTGGTATTTTGTCAACTTCATTGATGCCTTCTCAAAATTCACATGGATTTACCTAATTAAATCTAGAGCTCAACTAAAATCAGTATTTAATCATTTTCAACAAACTACTGAGTTACAATTAAACAAGAAATTGAAGATGTTGCAATGTGACAATGTTGCTGAGTATGTGAGTTTATCTAAGCTGTTACAAGCCACATGAGTTATTTGCAGGTTTTCATGCCCCATGTACATCAGCAGAATGGAGCTGTTGAGAGAAAACATCGCCATGTGGTTGAAATGGGACTTACCTTACTTGCAGGAGCATTCATGCCTACAAAATTTTGGGGTGAGGCCTTCACTACCGCTACAAAGCTGATAAATATACTGTCAACACCAGTTCTGGATGGCTTATCTCCTATGAAAAAACTGTTCGGCAAGAAATCCTCCTATGAGCAGCTTAGAGTTTTTGGCTGCTTGTGTTTCCCTCATCATAGAACTTACAACAAGCATAAGCTGGACTTCAGGTCTTCTCCCTACACCTTTATTGGGTATGGAACCTCTCATAAAGGGTATAAATGTCTCACTCAAGATGGAAGAGTCATTATCACTCCTCATGTGGTGTTTTTTGAGGATCAGTTCCCCTTTTAGCAAGCAACAGATCACACTCATAGCAATAATGCCTCACCTACTGTTCCAGTCATTCCAACCATTCCAAGACTAACCACCTCAAGGCTTGAGTCAGCCCCAAGGGAAGCTGTCTTAAATCAGCACCCTGCTAGTCATACTTTCTCTCAAATTAACTCCACAGTGCCTCAGTAGCCAATAGACATCCCTTCCACTAATTTTCTAGTCAGGTCTGAATTGCCAACAGCAAGCTCCTCAAATCCAATTCCAATTCCTATCAATGACATTGAGATTGTATTATCAATGCCTATGGATCCAGATCCTATCCACTTCCCTACAGCAGTCAATTCTCACCCAATGGTAACCAGGGGTAAGGCTGGCATAGTCAAGCCAAAGGTCTTCCTTGCAAATGTTGAGCCAAGAACTGTAACACAAGCCCTCAAGTCTCCAGAATGGAAGGTGGCCATGGATGCAGAATATGCTGCCTTGATCAAGAATAGAACATGAAAATTAATGAGGCTTCCACTAAATAAAGAAGCAATTGGCAGCAGATGGATTTTCAGACTAAAGTACAATGCAGATGGTTGTTTGCAAAAGCATAAAGCAAGGCTTGTTACTCAAGGGTATGCTCAAAAGCATGGTTCTGATTTTACTGAAATTTATAGTCCTGTAGTGAAACCAGTTTCTATCAGACTCATACTCTCTATTTCTATATCAAAGTCCTGGACAATTAGACAGCTAGATGTCAACAATGCTTTCATTCATGGTGATTTAACAGAATAAGTATACATGAAACAGCCTCCTGGCTATGAGCAAGGAGATCCCTCACTGGTGTGTAAGCTCACCAAAGCTCTCTATGGGTTGAAGCAAGTTCCAAGAGAGTGGTATCATAAGCTGGCCAGTGGTTTAAGGGAGATTGACTTTGAAGCTACAAAGTCTGATATCTCAGTCTTCATTCAGAATCTCAGTGGACTAAAGACCTATGTGCTTGTGTATGTTGATGACATTATAGTAACTGGGGAGTCAACAGAGCTTGTGAAGGAGGTTATAGCAAAGCTGAATGTTAAGTTTGCTTTGAAAGACATGGGAGATCTTCACTATTTTCTTGGAATCCAGGTAAACAAAACCTGTGATGAAGGGCTGATACTTACTCAACAAAAGTACATTCATGAAGTCCTAAAGAAAGCTGGCATGGTGGGTTGTGCACCCTGCCATACTCCCTTGCCTTCCACAGTAAAGATCACAGCCCTTGGAGGTTCCAGCTTCTGTGATCCGCAGCTGTACAGGTCAATCATTGGTAGCTTGCAATACTTAATAATAACCAGGCCTGAAATATGCTATAGTGTCAACAAACTATCACAGTTTGTCTAAGCTCCTCTAGAGTCTCATTGGAAGCTAGTCAAACGAGTACTAAGGTATCTCAGTGGCACATCCAGCTATGGTTTACACCTAAAACAGAAAACTTCCTTGGGAATAACTGCTTATAGTGATTCGAACTGGGTTGGAGACCCAGATGATAGAAAATTCACCAATGGCTATTGCATTTTTCTTGGGACAAACCTCATCTCCTGGGCATCAAAGAAGCAGACAGTGGTAGCTAGATCCAGCACTGAAGTTGAGTACAAGAGCATGGTAGAGGCAGTGGCAGAGCTGACTTGGATAAAGACTATGATGAAGGAGCTATTGCATCCTCTACCAGAAGCACCAATGATGTACTATGATAATTTAAGTGCTGTCGTACTTGCTTCTAATCCCATTCTGCACTCTAAGTCCAAGCATTTTGAAATTGACTTACATTTTGTCTGTAACTTTGTTAACAGCAAGGCAATTTGGGTCAGTCATATTCCAGGATCAGTTCAAGTAGCGGATATCCTCACAAAGACAATACCCTCTGAGAGCTTTCTTCACTTTTGGGGCAAGCTGAGTGTTCACAATCAGCAGCAAATCACTAGTTCACAACTGGTCCAAGTGACAACAACTGAAGGTAGTGGTGATGCTTGAAGTTATGGTGTCTAGCAGCCAACAAAGTAGTTTACAATCAACAAAGGTGGACAACTAGAGATGATGATAGGAGTCATGGCATAGTTAGAATTAGGCACGTTTAGAATGAGTGTTGTGCCTTGTGTGCTTGCTGTCAATTCTGTTAGGCAGTTAGCAGTTAGTTCTATTAAGCCTTCACTTCCCTTTTCAGTTAGTCAATTAGTTGCTAGAAGATGCTGGAAGCTTCCTTGCTGAATTCACCATTCAGTTTGGTTGCTTATAAATAATCCTCTTCATCACCTTACAATACAGCTTTTGTAATTCACTCTCATTCATTCAATGGAATCACTTCTCTTCCCTATCTTCTCTGCTCTCTCTGTTCTCTCTCTCTTTCAACCTCTATTCTGATTCTTCTTCAAGATCACCTTCTATGATCTGGTACTTTTCATTGAGCATACTATTATCTCAATACTAGACTCACTCATTATGAATATTCATAGAACCATTACTCACTATTGGTGGAGACAAAGAAGAACAGACCGATAAATATAGTTTGGATTGGCTGGAACAAAATGTCAAGACCTAAGAAGGAGGGGGCTAGGCCTTAAAGACTTGAGGGCGCATAACCTAGCCTTATTAGAAAATAGTGCTAGCGGCGAATCGCTACTCAACCTAATTCTATCCTAACTAAAATTCTAGAAGTTAAATACTTCAAGTATGGAGATGTGATGAATGCAGAAATATGTAACCTACCTTCTTGGGGATGGCGTAGTATTTTAGAGAGTCGCACGGTTGTTAAAAAATACTTGAATTGGAGAATTGGTTTCGGTAGCTCCATCCGAATTTTCTAAAATTCTTGATTGCCTCCACCGTATTCCTTTCGTCTCCCCCGTCACAATTCATAGAATCATAGAGTCAAATTTTATGGGTTAAAGATCTAATGAAGCCAGATAAATCGTAGAACTACAATCGAATAGCAAATTTTTTTCCCTAAAATTGGAAGAAGAGTATACTCGATCCAATTTGAAGATGGAGAATATTTGATTCAATGGAGTCTCAATAAATTTTAGGTATATAATACAACTTCAAAGTATAACAATACTTACCTCTTCTTTCACCCTCCTTTAGAGCACTGCCCAAATCATATACAGCAAAAGTAGGTGTGGCAGTAGTTGTAAAAGATGAAGATCCCACCCAATAATACACAAATTTTCCAACAATAACAACAATAACACATACAACAAGTTACACTTACACTTGAAGCTTACAAAAGGTTTTTGTATGAATGACATAATAAATATATAACTATTGCTAATTTAAATTTTTTTCTTAGAAAACATTTTTTTATTAGTCATCATTATAATAATATACGTGATGCCTTAGCTTCTTGATTTTATTGTTATATTATGTTAGTTATACAAATTTATACGTCTCTTTTTATCGGTTTAAATTTTTAGAATAAGTATTATTATAAGATATTAGAATTTCTATAACCAAATAAATAATCACTAAAAAATATTTAGCATAAAATGAATTAAAAAAAAAGACTTATCCACAATCATATTTTAAAATTAAAAAAAATTATATAAAATACATATTAAAAATATAATTATTCATATTTTCTCAATATAATTATTCATATTAAAAAAATTATTGTACTTCACCTAAAAAGTTATATACCCTAACAACCTCATGCAAAAGAAACTTTCATATTTTCTCAATATGGGCAAGCATATTGCTCACCAATAAGATTTTCAAAATCCCCCAATTCAATTATAAGGAAAATAGATAATGACATAACGTAAAAATTCAAAAGTTTAGTTGTGAAATTTATATTATTACATATGATTCATGTGATGATCAAGAACACCCTATTGCTAGAGTTATCCTACTACTAAGCAAGGGCATGCTGAAACTGCTTATGGTGCCAATTAAATTAGACCAATAAATATCGTTGTTATGGGTAGTTAAAGAAGATTTAGCTTAAATGTTAAGAATAATACCTACTCATCACTAGGCTATATCACAGTGAGATATGAAAATGACAGCTATTTCCATTTTGGCCATATCTACAATTAATTCATGATAAACTAGTCCCTAGTCCTCAAATCTTATTCGTAGGGTGTGGGGAAGGACCTTCTACTTTCTACCTTTTTCATTTAATAAACTTAACTTACTAGAAAATCCCATTTCAATTTCAAGTGCTCCGTGTAAATTAAAGTAGGGAAAATACAAATTTTACATAAAATTAAGAGAAAAAAATTAAATACAAAACATAAAATTATAATATAATTTAAATCGTAATATTGTTTGAGGTAATAAAAAGGTTTAAAATTAATTGATTTATTTAATATTATAATATTAATTTATTTTAAGAGTTAATTAAGTGAAGACTTTAGTTACCTTCGTTGTCTGTATATATAATTTTAAAATTTTGGCTAAATAAATTTTTTTAGAGTAAATATTCAAATTATTTCCTAGTAAATTTTAGTTCAAACACTTTAATTTTTAATAAATTAGATAAATATTTAATATGTATATTAAATAAATTCTTTAATAAATTTAATTACAAAAAATTAGGTAAAAATATCATTATAACACAATTTAATTATCATTATAAAATGGTTAATTTATTTTGTCTGTTTAAACAATTGTTAAAATTCGAATCTTATTTGTATATGCAGTAACCATTGATCAATAAAAAATTTTAAAATAAAATTTTAATTTGCAGTAAATTAATCTTTAATATATCAAAATAAAAAATATTGTAAAAAATAAAATAAAAATTTGTTAAAAATCAAAATATTAGGCACATCATCATCACAATGTGCATTGAAGTCATTGTGAGTTGATACACATCCTAATAATAGGATTAAGTTGCAATCACATTATGTGAATAAAAAATACACTATAGTTGTGGTGTAAAATCGCTTCTACAATAATATAATATTATTATAACCGCATCAAATGACGTGGTTAACAATTTGAATCCATGACTGTAATTAAGTAGCTTATCAACCACAAACCCTATTCAGTGAGCATACAAGTGTAATGCAACAGTTTTTCTTTTTCTCCTTTTTTTTTTGTGAAATAAAAATTTTTTAAATGGATACCCTTCTATGTTGAACTTTTTTTCTCTCTTCTTATTTAAAATTTTATGTATTTTATTATAATATAAAATATAACTCTAATAAAGAGAAGAATAATAAGGTGCTCATCCGGAGAAAAATAAGAAAAAACCCTAAACTGAGAGGGAGATTTAATTGACACTATCTTAAGGTTAATAATTAATTAATTTCACAATACAATATATATGTATAAGAATAGTTATAATTAAATAATGACAAAAAGATAAAAAATGTCTATAGTTCCATCAACCCTTGAACCTCCTTTGGATTTAGCCTTGTCAGGAAGCTTAGTTTGACCTTTTAAAAATGAATAAAACCCATGCCTACTGAGTGAATTCTCAGAGAATAAAAATTCTAGCATATAGTTCACTGAGCCCTTACAAACACTAAGTCTTATATACCTAATTATTATTATTTTTTTTTCTCCTATTACATGTTTTATTCTGTTTCCAAAGGCATAAATGCACGACCTAGCTAGTCCAATTATAATTAATAAATATTCTTTGTTCAGTCCAGTTTAGGTGGTATCAGGGTAAAAATATATTTTTTCTTATTATTAATTAGTAATAAAATGGTGGTATGGCAGTAAATTAGATTTCTTCTTTTTTCTTTTTTTCATTCAGTCCATTTCTTTGATTCTTCATCAGTACTAGTACCTATGGTGATTATATACGAAATATTTTTATATTCTTAATAAATTTTTTCCCATTTTTTATATTTATTTCTTAAAATATATTTGATAAATGTTTTCCAAAATATTATATTTATCTTTGTTCCTTATTTTTTTTTAAATTTATTCTCTCTATATTAGCTTATTTTGTATGTTAAACATTAATTATTGTTCTATAATATCCTTAATTAAATAATTATTAATTACATATATTTACTTGTACAAGAACAATTTTTTTCTACCTATACCTTTTTACTCATTAAAAGAAAATGAATTTATGAATCCAATTAAAATTTATTTTTAATTTTTTTAGACAATTATTTTAAAAAGGGTAGTATATAAAAAAATAATTAATAATAATATTATTTTAATGTGTTTTTCTAGGGATATTTCAGAAACATAGGTAATTAATTTAAGCCATAATGTGGTAAGTGATATGAGTAAGTAAGTAAGTGGTCCTAATGTCCTATATTGTAATTGTGACTTATGACAAGCTGTTTGGGGTTGAAAAATAATAAAAAGGTCCCACACCCAACTAAGCCTTTCACTTCTTGCTCCTCACCTTTTAAAAATTCACCCTAAAATTCCACATTTTTGCTATAAATGAGTAACCCTTGAATCCACACAAAGATGAACCTCATGTGTGTCTCTCATAAACTTCACCACACCACACTTTGTGAACCCTTTTCTTTCTCTATCTCTTAATTATATCTTCTATTTATTATTATTATTATTATTATTTTTTAATTTTGTTGTTGTTCTTCATTCTACAACCTCAAAGCTAATAAGGTTCTCTTAGCTAGTGGCAATGAATTAAAAGGGTGCATGCTGAGCAAGATGGAGAAGCAGGGCACGTGCAATACTAACTCATGAAGAGATCATGAATAATATGAGTGTGAAGCAAAGAAGACAATATCTTACATTTTTTTTTTCTATTTCACCAACCTAAAAATATTTTGTAATATTCATTCTTTTCTATTTCACAATATCTACTACTTTATAACTTTGGCATATATAATATATATTCATAATAATAGGTATATATTAGATTATTATTAATATGCTAAATTTCTCAAAGCCTTAATTATTAGGTTAAATATTATGAAAAGGAGTAAATTAAATAGTTTTGTTATGAGTTAGTTCTTCATGTGCCCCTCTTCCCCATCATGACCTGCTGCACCTCTTAGCATTTGGAAATGCAAAAAGATGGAGGCTGATTTTTTAGTATTTGTGATGCTAGCTTCACTTTTTTGAAGGTGAGTTCATAATTTTCATGATAATATATACTATTTTTTTTTTCTCATCATGTTTCAGATGATATGCTTTTGTTTCTTCAACATTAGCATACATATGTGTCTTCTTATTATGGGGTTTTGAGAAGGAAATTAAATATATATTTTTGTAATAATCAGCATAGGTTAAAAGTCAAAGTGATTAATCAAATTGGGATAAACATCATTGAATTAAATAACTGTAAGGATATGATGTGAGTGGTTTGGAATCTAAAGTGTGAGTTACGAAAAAGGTTATGTTGGATAAACATTATTGACCTAAACTAGTCCTAAATTGTGTCATCCTCTATATATATATATATTATAGGAGAAGTTTTAAGAGTACCGAGAATATCAATGTTTCAGTTGTTTTAACTGTTGATCTGAATTATAAAAAATATATATAATATATATTAATTGAAATTAACGATTAAAACAATTGGAATACTGGTGTTTTCGGTATACTTAATTCTATATAAAAAATATATATAATATATATTAATGATGTTTTTTATATTTTGTGTAAAATTATTTTTTTATGTATTAGCTAGTAGGTTAAAATTCCTATTTTTTAATAAAAAATGTTTGCCTTGAAAAATGTTAATTATAATGTTAGTACATTCATTAACCAAATACAAAAATTCTTAAATTTATCATCAGTATTTTATGATGATAAGGGAATGATGAAGGGTTTGTCTCAAAGCCAGATAGATACTCAATCAATTTCTGAGCAATATATATCATGTATGCAACCAACAGATGATAGAAACAAGACATCTTTTTTTGTTTTTATGTTTTTTTTTTTTGATATATAGAAAAGTAAGAAGTTAGCAAAGTAGCCAACAAATTGTGTTATTCTCATAGAAGCACTGAGTCAGTGTCAGTAACTTGTTTATTCTCAAAAAGCATAGCATTTATGTGCTTTTTTCAGGGGTTAAAAATTATTGCAGTGAAATCTTATTAATGGGGGGAGAAAGATATCAAGAAATGAAGACTTTGAATTACAAGACAAAGTGTGAACTAGAAGGTATTTTGTCTTTTATCTAGCATCATATAGCATGTACTATTTAAGGAAAAATTAAAAATGAAAATTTTTAAATTCTTTAATAATGTATTGAAGTTTTTTATTTTTTATTTTTTATTTTTTTTCTTCCGCTCCTTAAGAGATGATTGTAGAATATTTATTAGCCAAACCCTAATATTTATAATATCACTATACTTATTGCTGATTTCCACTATTTCACATATATGCATTATATTGGACTTCATTCTCATTCATTTCATAGTTTTTTTTTTTTACCACAATATTTACAGATCTTTAAAAGCCATCTACAAGTATATTTGACAACATATATAAAACCTCCATGAATGTTATTTGAATACATTTTAGGATACTAACAGAAAACTTGTATGGAAAAAAACTTTAATTTCTTACCATATTTTTTTACTCTTAGAGAGAAAAGATAATTAATTTTTTTTGGGGGTGTCCCCTTGATATCCGAATTTTGATGCTGTGAAAAGAAAATCAATAATATAATGTGCAATTTGTGTAATTTCTAATAATATCAAATTAATGAAAAAGGGTGTGAATTCTAAGTAAACATTCATATTTCAGAATGTATTTGATGAATTTTATAAAATATCTTAGTAATTTAATAATATTTTGTTATGTAATTATATTATGTCAATTAAGCTGTTAATGATCAGTTATCCAGTGTTGTAATTATTTTGTAATTCTATTATTTTATATATAGTCCAAATACATAGTGTTCAGGAGTTGAATACTGAGTTCAGAAATGTAACAATACTTGAATATGTATTATATAAAGTTATTAATAATGTTGTACCTCCAATTCATTAATAATCATTAAAATCAACTATATTATTAAATAAGTCCAAATTAAAGTATGCAAAAGAATACACCAATAAATTCATTAAAAAAAAAACAAATAACTTGTAGTATTTATGCATGCATATGATTACTACTATTTAGAATTACTCTTATTTCATATATATTTATCATTTTTACAAACTATTATTATTAGCTGGGATAACAACATACACATAATGCGTATCATCAAACTAAATTCATTGGATGATGACTTCACTTTATATGTTTGATAAAATTTTGTTAAAAAGCATAATCCAATTTGTCCCTATAGAGTGCTACAAAATATCATCATGAGGAATCAAAAAAGATCTACAATGTCAATAGCAGCAACCGAACGAAAAAATTTCTATAATTACATAAAACATGCTTTTAGTATCACTTTTGAAACTTGATATGATCACTTTTATTATCATTAATTATTGTAGTACAAACATGTGAAATAATTTAGTTGGACCTTGCCTTGGAGTACAACATTTAATTTTCTCACATACTCCATCTACTTCTTGATCTTTAAGTGAATAAGTTATGATGAACTATGTACAACAAAATTTGTAGCTAATTAGTGGATATTTAATAATCCATTCATTTATTAAAACATCTTTCATTTTGTGACTATCATTTTAATCGTTTAAAATAATATTGTGAAGGATTAGAGGCCAATTTTTTTCTCTCTTTGCCCTGAATAACTAAGATGAGATTAAAAGTGAAAAATAAAATCAATTAATAAGTGGTTGCTAATTCTTTACAAATAATCATTTTTGTGCCGAATTAGTGACAAATTAGTTACTATTCTTAAGGTCCTAATTAAGCAATTCTTATCGTGTAGGTAGAATAATATTATTTATCCGCTCAAAAAATAATATATAAATTACAATAATTTATAAAAATTTAAACTAATAAAAACAGACATATCAATAATTATATTTTTAATACATCTATTCACGCAAACATAGATATTTTTTATGAGAAAAACTCAAAAGTCAGCATAATTTATTATTTTTGGTTAAAATTTTTTGTCATCAGTTCAATTTTTAGTCTAGTAATCTAGTAATATATTTTTAGTTCATACTTTTAAATATTAATGATTAACTACTGGTCAAAAACTGACCCTCTAACATTTTTCTTTATTTCTTTATCTTATGTTAAAATTTTTTATTTTAGGATTAACAAGAATCGAATTTTAGACTTTTAAATTATAAAAGTTTCGATATTATATTATAATATCACTTTTTTAAAAAAATTAAGTTGATACGTACGAGAAGACATAAATAATTATATTTTTAATATTAATAATATTTATTGTGATAAAATCTACGCTTTTTATTTAAAATATTAATTTATAAATGAATGAAAAATTCAATAATAATCTACTTAAATATTCTACAAACATACAATAATTTCTCATCTTTAGAGACAAAGAAAGAATAACTTGGGATAATTTAACAATAACTCATCATTATATTACTCATGGTGTGGTGACAAGGATTGATAGTGATATGATGAACACAAATATAATGGAAGATGAAATAAAAACAACCCATGCAAGGAGAGGGACAACACATACTCATATCAACTTGCATTGCTTTTAACCTTTCTCCTCCGTACACCTACTTAAAGAACCCTCTTTAATTAACCACACAAAAGCAAACGATGTTGTTTTATTATTGTCCAATATGATAAGAAAATATCAGTTTATCATTCTGTTTATTGAGTCACTGATAAAAAAAAAAATTAAAATACCACTATAGTATTTAGAGTTTAATTTTAAATATAATAATAGTGTAATTAAAATTTCAAAAACTAAAATTCACGGACTATTTTAAAATTTTATCATTTAATTTAAAATTTGGAAATGTTTGGTAATAATCAAAGAAAATCAGCCAAAAATAGCATAACTTGTCTTATTTAGTATCTATTAATTGTTACGACAATTAATTAATGCTAAATAAGACAAGTTTTGACTGTTGTTTTTGTCTATCTAACTATGGCATCTAATATGTAAGACATGAGGTTATGGACATAGCATAATCATAATGGGATAAGACTGAGCACTAGTATTAATTAGTTACCTTCATTTACCTGTTTTGATTAATTTGCCATTTTTTGATAAGTTCTATTTTCAACACTTAGGACCGTTCCATTTCCATTAATGTTCAAAATATTGTCCATATATGTCACTTTATTTTCTATGTGGATCACACATACATTATTGATACTTATGCCTCCTTAATCTTTGATTGATTGACTCACATGCTTATGTGGGGTAATATCATGATATCAATCAAGCCTTACCCTTCTTTTTTATTTTTTATTTTTTTTATTTTTAATTAAATTTTCACAATGCTGAAGAAATATCTCCTTAATTACTATTATCTGCCTGGCCAAATGCAGTATTTTTTCTATTTACTTGTATATAGTCCCCATCTTCACAATAATTAACATATGTGGGCCAAAATAAAAAAATGGAAGTTATATTCACCTGTTTAATTTATCCCAATTTTGCACCGACAAAACCTACTGTGACATCAGATCCAAGTTCCATTATATTATCTTAGTTTATTTTAGTTTTGCACATTATTTTAATAAAAAAATTTGGTAACCAAAATAAATTAGCTAAAAACAGACAGAATTTATCTTATTTAATATTTATTAATTATGATAATGCTAGAGAAACAAAAAAAATAGTCGGAACTTATTTTATTTAGCATTTATTAATTGTCGCAATAATTAATGAATAATAAATAAAGCAAATTATTGTTATTTTTTGCTAATTTTCTTTAATTACCAAATATTTTCGTATTAATTATTACAATAATTAATGAATACTAAATAAGGCTGATTCTGTTGAGATAGGTAAAGAGACACACAGTCACGGACTGATCAAGAAAAACCAAAAAAATTGTTAAAAGCTAATAACTCATCGTATTATATGTATTGCTGTTATGAAAAGACTTTTAACAATTTCTTAGCCTTTTTTTATCAACCTTTCACGTGTGCTTCTTTACCTACCTCAATAAATTCTGGCTGAATTTTTTGTCTTCCTAATATAACCGTATTTTTAATTTCCATGGTTTATGTTTAATGCTTACTATTTATTAGGAGGTTCCTAATGACCCAGAAAAACTGAAAATGCACTAAAACATGAAGTACTTGTATAATTAATAGATGATAAATTTATCCTATAAATTAATTATTAAATATAAAAGTTTTATATATAAATGAAATAATTGTATATATTTTTTATTTTAAAATTATTAATTAATATATAAAATATCAAATATTAAGGAACATCAAAATCTATCTGTATTACTGTATACTACATGATTAGCTTCAACCTTCAACCTAGGCATGGATCTCTGTTCTTTGAAAATTATATTTCCAATGCTGATGTATATACATTGTACAGCACCTTAAGTGTGTGTTGGGTCGCATATGGTAACATTTCTAAGAAAAAATTAATTTGCTCCATCCCTTCTAAAATAATTATTGTTGCTTTTTGTTCATTTTAAATGTTACACACTTTTGTAGGAGGAGAGGAAGTAATAATATATATGCAATACTGAACAACCCAAATTGTCTAAACTTATTTAATATTTTACATTATCTTTAGATGATTATGAGTATATTATTTTATTTTATTTCATTCCACAACCATCTTTATTTAATAAAAGAAGCAAGCTAATATATATTTTTCCAATCATAATGTAGCATTAATCTATTTGTAAAAAAAAAAAATACTATTTATTTATCATTTGCCGACCCAAACCCTACCACCTTTTTAGGTTTGTGCAACAATTTTTTTATATATGAAATAAACTACTAAAAAGCAACTTTTGGAACCAACATATAGGCCAATAAAAGGGAAAAAAAATAGTATTAATACATCTCATACACTTAAAGACAGAAATCACTTTCAGAAAATTTTCAGCAATTATTTAATATCACTTAGGGTTATTTAATATCATCACTCTTTTTGGCTTAGACAGTTGGTCATAGTTAATTAATATAGAAGCAATTTTATAGCCATTATTAATGGAGGTTGATGGAGACAAGGAATGTGGTCCATATAAAAAGACCATAGTATTGGAACTAATTTGTTGGTGTGGTAGGTTAAGTTGAGTAGCCCCATGCATTGGGGAGAACAAAAAATGTGACCCACAAATATAACAAAGCAAAATTATTACATACACTATAGAGTTAAGTTACAGTTGGTTAATGCTAGGACACTAGCTAGATATAGAAATTAACCTTAGTATAGGTATGATATATTGTTATTATTATATTTAATTTAATTATTCTGTCTGTTGCTTATAATTTTATTAAATTTATAATTAAATTTTTTATAATATAAAAAATATTAGAATTAATTAAATATTTTTTTATAAATTAAAAATATTTATAATTAAAAACTTAATTATATTTTTGACCGTATGTATTTTGAGAGAAATATTCGGTTAATTTTAATATTTTTGACATAAAAAAGACCTAATTTTAAAATTAAAAATAATATAAAATTTAATTAAAAAAATTATAAAAATTTAATTAAAAATTTAATAAAATTATATAAAAATTAATAGAATGATTAAATTTTATTATTATTATTATTATTATTAGTAGTAGTAGTAGTTAAGATCCTGTGGCTACTATTGTAGTGACGGCATATACATGAGAATTTCTTGTCAAAATTTCTAAGTTATTCTGACATTTCATGATTAGAAACTGTTGATGCTTTGAAACTGAAGACTGATACAGGTATAGAGCAATAATTGATCTAAATAGATTAGTATATTGAGGGTTTTAAACTCGCTAACTCTATATTTTAGAGATATGATTAAATTTACCAATTATTGAGGGTAGGTTCTAAAAGTCCAAAGCTTGTTGGAATGAGAATTTACTTTGATGATGTAGTAATTGGCTACTTTCTTGGTAGAGCAATTATTGTGAGAAGTGGATGAAAGTACGAATTTTGAAGATAATTAATGACGGAATTTACTTGCATAACTTTTTGTTCAAAACTGAATTACATATATATGCTATTATTTTGAATTTGAGATAAAAACAAAAGAATAAAAAAGTGATGTGTTCAAAACTTGATGTTCCAGTAGAGATAGTTATTATGATATTGTTATTCTTAAAAATTTAAATTGATAAAAGAAGATACGTAACATTTACATAGGTTTTTTTATTATTTTTATACTAATCTTTTTTGAATCAACAAAGATTAATTTCTAGATTTTTAAGTTATAAAAACAAATTATATTATAAAAGAATTCTTTTTAAACATTTAAATCAATAAAAAAAGACATAAATATTAATATTAATTTAAAACATTTTATCCTAATCAGAGGCTTTGCATGTAAGAGAACGAAGAAGTAGTTTAATTAAGTTTCAAAAGAATATATCGTTTAATTACTACATGATATATTAATAAGAATGATTGCAATAATCTCTAAGAAAAAGAAGCATATACTATAAAACTATCCAAACGTTTTGATGATTGGGCATTTGAAACAGAAGTTTGGATTAATTAAGGGAAAATTTACATAAATGGAAATACAAAAAGAAAAAATAAAATAAAATAAAATAAAGAGATTACCAGAGAAGTAACATATTCCGAGATATCAAATTGTATTAAAAATTCTTCAACTCCATTAGGTCATGCCAATAAAGTATGTATTTAACTTATTAATTTAAGCATGAATAAAAAATAAAAAATAATAGTTAAACTTAGGCATGCTGTTAGTGGTGCCAGAGAAAAAGTTGAAAAACTTTGAACAAAAAACGCCAAAGAGCACTAAAATGCTTCATGGGAATAAGAGAAGCCTCTTGTTCCCTCCTTTGTTTGAGTTCGGATCACGTGTAACTATATATATATACTTCACTATAATAATAATAATAATACAGAAAAAAAAAAAAGAACATATGTCGCTTAGAGCCTGAGACGCTCTCTAACTAACATTAATCAATTAAGTAATAAGCTTAAAATAGAATAATCAAGTCCTAATGTTTTTGTAGGTATATCAAGTGTAAATATATTTAGTAATGGACCATATATAATATCTAGCGCTTTAGTAGGGTTTCACGTTTAATTCATTTACTTAAATTCTATCAAATTTTGAATTCCTCCCCCCATCATATTTAGCTCCTTGAGATACCTTGAAAAGTTAGAAGCAATTTTTTTTTTTTTTAAATTTTCCTTTTTATTATTATTTTTTTTGGAGACTGTATCTAACATAGCGACGGATCTTATTCACTACTATATATGGATGCAAAGTCATACTTATTATAATGATAAATCCCATCAACTGATCCATCAAATTTAGTTTAAGGTTAATGCTAATCAAATAATAGGATAAATTATATAGATAAATTGATTATTAAAATTATATAAATGTCTTAAATTAAATTTAATTACATGCATGTTTTGCTTGACTTTTTATAAATCGATTTACACTTTTTTTAATGTAAATTAAATCTATGCTGTATCAGTAATAAATCGAATTAACTTGATTCGATTAAATATTGTACATCACATACATACTAATTTATATTAGTAGTAAATCGAATTAAGCTGATTCGATTTAGTATGTATGTGCTATATAGTAATAAATCGAATCAAGTTAATTTGATTTACTCTTGGTACAACATATACATATTAAATCGAATCTAATTAATTCGATAATTTACATAAAAAATTAAACAAAAGATGTATATAACCAAATTCAATTTAAGACATATATATAATTTTATTCTTCAATTAATTTATCTATATAATTTACCCAAAATAGGTAAAACTATCGCATCTAATAATCTTAGGCTTTTGTAATTACATTGCTTCATAAATTTAACAATATACGATGAATTTACTACTCAGGTTGGTTTAGCTTAAAATAAGACTGTAGCTTAAGATTATTGCTTAATCACAAAGGTAAAGCATATATAATCAATAAACAGTACACAATCAAAGTAGTTTAATTTGCTTTGTATATAATTAGTACTAGAATTTTACGAACCCTGAACCTAAATTATATCGTAATGTATAAACTTTTCTTGCTCGAAAATTATGTGAATTTTCTATAAAATTATTATTAAAAATATAACTATTTACGTATAAATTTCTTATCAGCTTATGTTTGAGAAAAATAATTTCATAGCATAATATTAAAATTTTTGTGATTAAAAAACTCTAAATCTAAAATTTAATTTTTATTGACATTAAATCCCAAAAATTTATCAATAAGATAGACTATTAAAACATCAAGAAAAGAGGGACTAATTAGAATAAAACATGATATACACCACCAAATCCAACATTGATTTAGGGAAGTAATAAACAAATTTATCATCTTCTGATTGATTTGAAGTTCAGATTGTGAGATAGAAACATAAACATACTAACAATGACGTTGGCAATTTTTTAATCGAAATTAAGCCAAACATATATCCCAAACATATATCCATAGTTATCTACTGCTACCAAACATACATATCTTTATAGGGTGTCAAGTCAAAAGATAAGGTCCATAAATAACTAGCTAGACAACCTATTTGAGATATGCTAGATTATCAATAACTCAATCTAGTAACTATTATTAAAAACTGCATAAATAAAAAAAAATTGTAGTTTTCACGTATGTATTAAAATAATTAGAGATATAATTATTTATGTTATTATTTTTTATCAGTTTAAATTTTTAGAAGAAATAATATCATAAAATAGTATTAGAATTTTATATTCGAAAGATTTATTTAGAGTTTGATCTTTCGTGAATTCTAAAAAAAAAACATAAGACAAACAAAAAAAATTTCTTTAAAAAAATCAAACAAATACAAAAAATTATTATTTAAAAATACATATTAAAAATAACGATGATAATGATCTTAACTCAGATTCTATCAATAATGATGATGATGCAAAAAGTGTATATATATTCTAGGGAATGTTTTTGGTGGAGAAAGTATTTTTAAAATTTTGAAAGACCATGGAATAACATGTTAAATGAAGGGCTGAGATGACATCTGTACAATAGTTATTAAAAATATTACTTTTAACTCAAGGTTTAATGTATTTGCAGATCGGTTCAAGTTGATTTGGTTGAACCAACTATTTAAAGATTGGTTTTTTTGAAAGAATTAATTTTTTTTTTACTTTGTAATATGGGCTACACCTACATTCTACCCAAAAATTAATGTAATACAAATCTATACTTCCAAAAAACAGCTTGAATTACTACTTACAGTTCAACAAAAAATTACTCCATATTTTAATGATCAAACACTACATATTTTAATGAAACACATATTCTCATGTACAACTTCATCTTTTATATTGACGTATGATATTTATTTTTTGAAAAAAATTGAAGAAAACGAAAGAGTTTATAATAAATTCCAAGTGATTTAATTTATTATTTCTAATAAGAACAATAATACATATTATAAAAAATTAGAATAATAAACCGTACACAAAAATTACAATTGTAATATCAAACAAAAAATATTCTATAATTATTTTAATATTTTCAGTATTTTTTATTTAGTATTATTTTGGACAATAATATTTTATTACTTATGACTCTATTGTTATATATGATCAATTTTTTATTTACTTTGTCATTTTTAATAAAATCAATAATTCATATTATAACAAAATTATAATAAAAAATTAATTAAAAAATTAAAAATTAAAATATAAAAGAAAGTATTAAAAATGATAAAAAAATTATAAAAAAAATTTATTAAAACCAATAATGACCAGCAACAAACCTAAACACACGTCAAAGTAACGCAAAAGCTACAATTTCTTGCTTCAAGTGAACGTGCTTTTGGGATACAAAATTACATCTACGTTTAAAGAAAAAAAAGTTGCCAAACATCAAAGAACAACGTTAAAAGAACTTAAATGCACTTTTATCCTTTTCAACGTGTAATAGTGTATCAAAAACTATAATGTCTTGTTTAAGCAGAATGAGTACATTAGGTAATGGAATTCCTAAAAAGTTATATACCAACATAATCCACAAAATACTAGTCTGATTAATAAAGAAAAAGATAGAAATATTGATCAACTTCCAGCCTCGTCGCGACATCGAACCTGCAGTATTGTTATTGTGACTGGCTCAATTGAGATGACCTCGAACACCCCAACACCTCCAGGCTTGAAGTCAGGGTTGTTCGTGTTCCATCTTCCTCTGGCTCTGAAATTTCACCAATTTGTTTATGTGAATCGCCTCCCAGCACATCAATTGCAGGCACATTTGATTCCACATCCTTAATCCAACTCATCAGCTTGTTATGAACATCAAGGGAGACAATATTCTTGCTGCTGAGTAACCTTATCAAATCCTCTGCCTCCTCCATATCTCCATTAAATTTCAAGTACTGAAAAATGGCAGCTAAGGAGTCCAGTAGTGGCCTCCACTTACACCCCACTTCACAGATAGAAACTGCCTCTTTCATACATCGAACAGCCATCGAAAAATTTCTTTGTGGAATATATCCAAGCAAGAGCCCTGACCAAGTCCATAAATTTGGCTTTCCTCCCTTCATGATTGTCCTATTAACAATGGCTTCAGCTTCTTCCATATTGCCCTTTCTGCTGTAAGCTGCTATCATCATGTTTGGAATAATGAAATTTCTGAAATACCGGTTTCTAGATTCCCACTCCTCAAAGATACTCTTCGCATGTTCAATGTCATCCAACTTGAGAAATGAACTTATTACAGGTTCAGAGTATCCTTTCTCAGACATCTAAAATGTCACCATCATCACGCATTGGCCATCCAAGAGAAAAGCAATCAGGTGACCTGCAACACAGTGCACAAAATAAATAAATCAAATAAATTCAATAACAACCAAGGTTCGGAAAATCGGACCGGTCATCAAACCGCTCTAGCTACTGGTTTATTGGTTCACTGGTCTAACCGGTTTAACTGGTGGTTCAACTGAAAAAACCGTTTTAAAATAAAAAAATAAATAAATTATAAATAAACATTCTAAAATATAATTATAGTATAATATAAATATTAAAATAATTTTCAAATTTAAAAACTACATTAAATGTCATCAATCAAATTCATATACTCTTATTAATATACAAACTCAAGTTAAATAGTATAAAGAAATATTAAATATTAAATGTCAACATAAAGATTTATCAATCATCAAAACCTCAAGATGTTCTTGTGAGTTTCTTTTTTTTTTCTGAGAAAGACAAGGTTTCCCCTTGTCCAAAGCACCAGCGACTAATATTCACCTTAGACAATTCTGGAACATGAGTAAGCTCTTCACCTCTATGATCCTATCATTAGTCTTTTGGTTCAACTTGTGTAGCCGAATAATTTGGCTGCAGGATTTAAATTATCGGGTAGCCCTTTCTTATTGTGCAGCGAAAGCTCTTGTTGAGATGCATAACTGGAAGGACTTGTTAGAGAATGACCAAGTATGTTGCTTTCTTTTTTCCCATTGCTCCTTTCTCAAATCTTACCTTACTCATCATTTGATATCTTTTGCTTTCAGCTGCAAATAGAGCAGAGGCAAGGTCGAGTATTCAAAGGATGGAACAAAGGGAAAATATACTTCCCCCCCACATACAAGTATTCAAACAACTCAGGCAGGTATGCAGGAGATGGAAGACATTCAAAACAAAAGAGAACTCCAGCATGGTAGTGTTCTTAGTTCTTACCACCATCACCTGTATCAATCAGAGAAGTCGTTAATGGAAATACAAAACAATCAAAATAATGCATGCTTTTTTTCTCAAGGTGTGATAGAATCTTATGGCATGGGAGAGGTCTTCACCAATTATCTTACGTTCGTGGGGAGTCAAGATTCTCTGATCATAGACCTGTGTAGAGCATATTCTCAGCAGAAGTTGATCAAAGAAGCTCTAGTGGCCAAAATATTTCAGCAAAACTAGCATTCAACATTCCAAAACCAGCAAAACCAGCAACTACAAAACATTAAAATCTGCCTACAGCATTAAGCATTTAGCACATTATGAAACATTCCAAAACACTAAATCTTCACCCAGCAAAACCAACAACTACAAAACAAAGCCATTAGCAAATTTGAACAAAAAAAGTAGGAGCCATCAGCAACTAGTAAACCATATAACAAACTAACAGAGCCATCAGTAAACTAACAGAGCAATCGAGCCATTGAGCAATTCAGCCATATCTGCCTCAGGCATTCAGCCATTCAAGTATTCAAATACAAAGTAGAATTCAACCATTCAAATACAAGTATTCATCAACATTCTAAGAAATTAGGCATTCTAGAATCACTGAATCAGAATTCAAATACAAGTATTCATCAACATTAGGCGTTCTGGAATCACTGAATCAGAACCATACATTCTAACATAGACGATGAAACAGAGGAGACACTCACCTGGGTGTTGACGAAGCGAAGACCAGCGACGGTGCTGACGACGAGCTGAGACGAGAGGCCAGACGAAGCGGCGGTGCTGATGACGAGCTGAGAGGCCAGGCGACGGCGGTGGCGATGACGAGCTGAGAACCCCGGCGGTGGCTACTGCGCTGGGATTTCGGAATGCTAGGGTTCACTGTGAGAGTGGGAGTGTGAGACTGAGATGAGTGAATGGGGGAAGAAAGGGGGGTTCTCGAGTGGTGGCGATGACGAGCTGAGTACCCTGACGACGGCGGTGGCTACTGGGCTGGGATTTGGGAAGCTAGGGTTCACTACTTCACTGTGAGGGTGTGAGACTGAGAAGAGTGAATGGGCATGAGGGAAGAAAGGGGGGGTTCTCGAGTGGTAACCGGGTTGGGGTTACTTTTTTTTTTTTACAACTAAAAACGGTGTCGTTCTCCTGTTTTATAAAAACCGGCCGGTCACCGGTCCGGCCCAACCGACCGGTTCACCGGTTTTCTCCCAATTTTTCCCCAACGGTTATTAAAGGAGGACCGGACCGTTTACATCGCCGGTTCGCAGTTAAACCAGTCGAACCGGCCAGTCCGGTCCGGTTTTCAGAACCTTGATAACAACTGATGAAACGGACCAAAAAATCAATTCAAAGATAAAATAAAAAAAGGAAACAAACCAGAAATACTCATTTAGATCATCATAGTTGCACCATGCTGCGTGAGGAGCGGTTCCATTTCTGCTCCTCTTGGCTTCCTGTATTAATTAACTGGATTACTAAGGGCGTAGTGACCTAGAGAATATAAGTACTTGACTATTGCAATGTCTTCGATAAAACAAAAGCATACCGTGTCTATTACTCGGTAGAGGGGAGTTATAACCTTGCGTAGAAATGCCTCTTCATCACCACCATAAGAAGGCTTGATATTTTCACCCGTAACAATGCTGACATTTCCAGCCATTATACCGTGTAGTTCATATGCCATCTGAAGTTAGAATTGGCCATTATTAGACAGGTACGTGCCATGTTTAGAGGCTCAGGTTTAGGGTGTAGTCTTATATGAGAATTAGCAAGCAGCAGAATCAAATGCTTTCTCTGATTCCTGACGTTGTCCCTCTGCACACAAATTTACCATATGCAATAAAAATTTAAGCAGATTATACAAAAAAAATGTAATGAATAATAAATCATTCTCCTCTAGCATTGTGTGTTGGTCAAAATACATGCCTGGAAACTAAACATGGCTTTAAGCCAATCAAGCAAGTCTAGGTCTCCTGTTCTCTGTCTTTGTTGCTCGAAAGAACTAGGCCAGTTCAAGCCTTATGTGTTCCATAGCGCAGAAACAGCAGCTTGAATCTAATAAGGAAAGAAAGTCCAAGAACTCAGTGCAATCCAAATAAAACACAGATAATCAACAACAAAACTTCACTACCAACAGAAGCAATACCTCTTCAAGTTGCATAATGGGTAGAGTATCTTTTCTCAGACATCCAAAATGATACCTACAAACACAGTTCATTTTCACAAAGATCTCAAAACTCAACCCAGAAAAACATAGTATCTTACTATCTTATAACATTTGAATCGCACTTTACAGCTAGATCATGATTCAACCTAAAGTTCGAATAAATAATATTTTTATTAATTAATTAAGGACTAAGTAGTAATTAATTATTGAATATGGAAGAATCAAAACACAACACACAAGACTTGAATGAATGCTCTAATCTGAATAAAGCCTAGAAACCAACAAAGAGATCAGACTATAATTTTGAGCTACTTGAATGTTTAAGAAATTAGATTCTAAACTTCAAAGTAAGCACAAAAAAACAAAGAAACATGAGTGATAGAAAATTAAGAATTTAAAAACCCTAAATTGAGGAAAAATGTGAAAAGATGTAAAAAGACCTAATATGCACTGATGGATGGACTTGGCCATGCCGGACTTGAAGACGAGAATATGGAGGCGGCCCTCGAGGAAGTTCTCGACAGTGAGAGAGAGAGAGGATGTAATCGAGCTTGTTCTGCGTCTCGTCGAGGAGGTCGTAATGGAACATCCTCAGAGGCTTGGGCGTTGCGACCAGATCTGGAGAGGTGATGAACTGCGGTGGCGACGGCAACGACGACGGCGAGGCGAGCTCTCTCTCCTCTCTAAATCTCTCTGTTTTGCTCTTCTCTCAGATCTCCTCAGCCAGCGGCACTGAGTCCACACCCAAACTGTGCTCCGAGTGCTTCACATCCGCCGGAACAAAAGCAGAACAAGCGGCAGAACTTGCTGGGGAAGATGACGCAGCGATGACATCGTGCGGATTTGACGCGCTATAGTGAGAGGGAGCTGGCCTTGCGCTTCAGAGCTCCGGCACGGTGGCACGTTGGTGTAGGCTCAGATGCGGGTGAGTCGGTGGTGGTGGAAGGAGTTGGCGATGCGGCATCGCGGTGTTTCTCCCCATTGGAATCGAAAAAATTCTGATCAGGGTTTTGGAATCCAATCACTCGATCTCTTCCACCATGGTGCGACGTTGGTGCTTTTTGGTAATAAAAAATTTTAAATTTTTTTTAAATTTCTCTCAACCGTTATTCTGCTTTATTTGTGAACCAACCTATATATTTTTGATTATTTAAGTTTATAACCTGGTCCTTCAAGCTCCAGATTATTCTTTTCCCACCGAAGAAAGTTCCTATATTCTATATTAGTTAGACCTTATTTTTAACTTTGACATTAACGGTTTGAGTTTAATTTCAATAAGATCAAAAGTAAAAAGGGTATAGACGTATAGTGATAATTGTTTTTGGTCAGAAATAATTTGCTGAAAGATGTAATACATATAGCATTTTCGTATCAACACACCCAAAAAAGGTGCAATATAATCTATAAAGGTCCACCATATATAATTCCATAAATGTATGCCTACTATATGAATAGTAATTAATCATTATGAATTTGATCAAAAACCAAACAGATTATTAGAATTTTATCAAATCCCAATCTAACTTTTTGTTAATATTTATATCGAGTAAACACTAACAAAACATCATTTTTTATTGTTTTTTTTATTATTTAGCAATGATTTTTAACGTTGCTAAATTTTTTGTAAGAGTTAAAAAAAATCGTTAAAACATAAAAATAACCATCGCAAAAAATGTTGTTTTATTATGACGTTTATTCGCTACAAATATTTCGTGACAGTTCAAAAAATGTCGCTGATTTGAGTGTCGCCAGACGCCATAAAATTTAGTGACGATAGACAACTATTGGTAGCACCATCGCTAAGTTGTTTATGATAGTTTTATGTGTATAAAATTGTCGCTAATTTATAATACTTATTCGATGATATTTTCAATTATATTTAGCGATTATTTGGAACCGTCACTCAATTATTAGTTTCTATGATAATTTTTTACTATATTTAGCATAAATTTAAACTATCACAGTCTCTCTATAAAGTCAGATTTTTCATTTTTAAATGCATGTTGGGGTTCAAAATTGCCACAATTTCTCGAGTATTAGATTTTTTTTTAGTTATTACATAAATAATTTTCATTATAAATAATAATTTATTATATGAATACAAATACTATAATATCAAAGATTTTCTTCTTAAAAATAGAATTCCACAGAAATACTAACATTGTATTTCAAAATATAATATATGTAGCAAGTTTTCCGTAGTCATAATCCTACAAAATCATAAATTCAAATAACAATTTTTAGCATGTTTTCCAAATATATAAATTCAAATAACATAATTTTAACATAGAAAGTTAACAATAATTTTAATCATAAAACTTCTTAAGTGTTAGATAATCTATTTTGTTGAGGATTATGACTAATAGAAAAACATCATCTTGATTATTTGCAATGGTAATTCAAAATCTATAACATAACATTGAAAATATAAAAATATATATTTTAGAATAAAATAAAAGACAACAAAATATATCTTTGGCAACTTTAGTTTTTACATGACAATATAAGTATAACCATACAAAGAAACCATAAAACAACAAGTGGGGAGAGAAAAAAGTGGGAAAGAAGATAAAAAAGATAAATTAAATGAAAAAATTGTTTACATGAAATAGTTAGCTTGCACATTTTGATTATATCAATATTTAGCTAATGCAGAAACAAACTTTTAGATTTTTAGACAATAAATAAAATGTGTTATATTATCAAGCCTTAAACTTTAAGTCAATTTTTCTACCATCAATTTTTTCCAAGAATATAGAGCTATGCAATAATATGCATCTAAAAGCATCCACATGAATTGGTATTTGTGTAAGATTTGCCTATTTCATATTAATCAAACACCCACTATGAATTTTCATGAGTGAATTCCAACTTTGGCATGAAGAGAGAGAGCCTCCACTAAAGCAATGAATTGAATTCTTTCAAACAACTCGGTAACCATTTTAACTTTACCACAATGCAAAAAGATTGGTTAGATACTAAGATTCAATATATGCTAATACAGCCAATAAGACAGGACATCCTATAACAAAAGTTAGCTTTGTTGGTTTATACATCATAGACCAAATTAGGATTATTATCTAGGTTAATCATGAAGAAATTGAAAAAATAAATGAATTGACAAAAATTAGGATTATTATCTAGGTTAATCATGAAGAAATTAAAAAAACAAATGAATTGGCAAAAAGCATCTGAAGATATTATCTAATAATATAAAAAAAGTTTGGCAAGATCAAAGAATATTAGAATATATATTTATAACACACTTGATAAGTTAGTTACATTGCAGTTGTAATTAGTTATATTGTTTATGGCTTGTAAGTTAATTATTGAACCATTGTATAGCTAGCTAGCAAGCAAGCAAACTTATCATTAGACATTCCATAAAAATAAAACATATAGTAGTATGCTATAGGAAACTACCAACTCAAATAGCTAATTATTGATAATAGAAATCAAGAGTTGTAGAGTGTGAAGCATATTGTTGTGTGGTGTCGTGTGAGTTAATTGTATGGTGGCGGATCTGGGGAACTCACGGCGGCGACGAAGGGGAGCAGTTCCGCGGCCAGGTTTTTGAAGGAGCAATAGAAAGTAACTAACTAACTAACTGCATAACAGATTTTTCCATACATCCATTAACTAACTCTAACTAACCTACAACTAATTCTAGCTAACTTTTGTCCTTACCATGCATTTACACCCCCTTCAAACTAATGAGTGGTTTTAAAATCACTTTGAGTTTGAACTTTAGCTTATCGAATGTGGCAGTTAAAAGTGGTTTATCTTATAATGCAAGACTGTATTACCAAAAGAGTTTTATTAGCCATATAATTGATGTCATATATTTGAATACTGGCCTTCTAGTTATGTTTTCTTATGGATGCTACAGCACTATAATTCTCTTTGTATTTACTGTTTTACAAAATAAAAAATAATAGAAAAATAGAGTTTGACGAATATAGGGATTTTAACAAGTTGGACAAGGCACTTGTTCGAGTTGTTACCCTGGACTGGTAAGGTAAATAAAAAATATTGTGACTCCTTGGTAATGCACGAACCAGCGGTTGGGGTACGTACAAGGAGCTCTAATGCTAAAATCAAGAGATGTAGGAGTAGAATATGTGTAACTTGGTAGTAATCCTCACTTGGAGGCATTTAGGTACAGTTTGTTTGAAACCATTTAACATGAGAAAAGAATTCTATTTCTTTTAAAAAAAGAATTCATTTCTATTTGAAATTCAATTTCATGATTTGAAATAACTATAATATATTAATGGAATAGAATTTAAGTTTAAAGAGTGTGAGAGTTAATTTGGAAATCAGGCCCTTTTTTGTCTGATTTATAAATGAAGGAAAAATGAGAATTGAAATTCTCAAAGAAATTCAAATCATTCATTTTTAGTTGTTCTAAAGCAAGAACCAGAATTCAACTCTCGAGTGAATTCTAATTCCTAGCATTCCAAACAAGCAATGTTTGTTTTTAGAAAATGGAACTTAAGAATTGAGACTTAGTATTATGTTTAGTGGTCAAAAACTAAAATTTTAGTTTAGAGACATAAAATTTTAGTCCTTTCAGTCTTTTCAGAAAGTGAAAACAGAAAAAACTAAAATTTATAGAATTAGAAACTAAAATTTTAATAACATTTTTTTAAAAATACTCTTATTTAATATTTTAAATTCTAAATTTACCTCCCAATTTTCATATTTATCTTAAACCAAACATGATACTTAAACGTAACTAAATCCGGTATATTTTATACTAAACACAATATAAATATTTAATTTAATCTTAGTCTCTCTCTATCTTTAATTTTTAATCTGTATCTCTTTGTTTCAGTCCCTTCCAAAATATAAAAGGCAAGTGGTTGAGTAGAGAGATGCCCCATAGTTGATCTGGCTAGTGAGAAGCCTCTAACATGCTTTCTAAGTCGAATCGGATACATGTCAATCACTTCGAAATAAGACCCAATTTATGTGAACCGAATAGTAATTTTTTTATTTGGACAAATAATAGTTAAGATTATTTGAGCCTCAATCGGCTAGAGTATCTCTTAGACTCTTATTGGGCCTCCCCGTGTCACAGGCATGTGATGATAACATCAAATGGGCTTTGAGCCTTTCTCTGTTGGAATGTCTGAACTGCAATAATGTACATAATCACATGTTTGGTCATTTTTAAATTGATCAGCTGCCTTGGACAAGAATGTTACTCAAGGTTCCATAAAACACACCTTTTGCAAAATAAACCAACATTACCAAAAACTTACATAGTTAATATTACGATTTGATTTTCATAGTCACTAATAATAATGTGATCATATCATCATAGTAATAACGTTATTGTTGCTTAGAGCCATCTATCCTTAAATATAATATATTAATAAGAAGAACAAGTTTGTATTCAACACTTAAACTTACAAGCTAATATAGTATTCAAAATGTGTCATGCATAAACTTATCATCAACGGAATTGGAAATGAAACAAAATTGACATAAACTTAGCTTGCCGTAATTCAAAATCAGAAGTGAACCAATAATTTGTCTCCTACTTGGTTTAAGTTATGAGATAAAAAAAAAAAAAGCCAGAGATTGTGAGACAATAAAAGCGAGTTTCTAAGGCAATAATTGTTTCATGTCTATGTTTATTAGAGACATGGACACAATAACACATGTTTATTGTTTAATTACTGAGATATAAATTTTCAAAGACACGTATACACAAATGGACACAATAAACATTTATTTAGTCTTTCTAAAAAAAATTGAGATACCAAAGAATGAATATGGACACTAACTTTTGTATTTTTTAGTTAATGTCTTTGCAACCAAATAAATCTAATATTAAATTATTCTTTTATGTTTATATCTTTATGTATATTTATGTCTATGTCTCAATTTTGAGACACCAACACCGAACTCTTTCTTTAAACATCTTTTTGTCCTTGAGTACTTTTTTTTTCTTAGCATAGTAACCAAATGTTAGAGGGAAAAAATGAGATAAATAAAGTAATAAATAAACTCCAACTACTATATATATATCCATTGTTTTAAATTGTGTATCGCACATCTGCTAATATATGGTCACAGTAATGTGAATAATAGTTAAGATATTAATAAATATTCCGTTACATATTAAATTATCTATCGATTTAAAACTCTAACTCGATCCTATATTCACTTCGTCCTATTACGTCGGTGCAAAACATAATGTTCTTTCACCAAAAAACTATCCTATATAGTTCTTAGGTGTATAATATCAAGCATTGACCCTTGTTCTATCCTTCAATGCTCAAAGCCAAATGTTTTAGTTGATGAGGATTATTGAAGAAATGTTTATCTCTATATATATGTATAGCTTCACAATTCTCCATATCCATCAAAAGTATAATAAACACAAATAATTCATAGACAAAATGAAGAATAACTTTGGTTCAAAGGCATCATTCTTACTACTATGTTTTCTTCTCATAACAAACTACTTGTATTCTTCTAGGGCACAACAATGTCGCCCTAGTGGCAGAATTGAAGGGAAAAAGCCCCCTCCAGGGCAATGCAACCAAGAAAACGATTCGGATTGTTGTAAACAAGGAAAGATGTACACAACATATGAATGTTCGCCACAGGTGACTACTCACACGAAGGCATATCTCACCCTTAATAGTTTCGAGAAGGACGGAGACGGTGGTGGCCCTTCAGAGTGCGACAACCAGTATCATTCAGATGACACGCCGGTTGTCGCACTCTCGACCGGATGGTTCAACCACAAGAGTAGGTGTCACAAGAAGATCACCATTCATGGGAATGGAAGAAGTGTTGAGGCAATGGTGGTCGATGAGTGTGACTCAACCATGGGTTGTGATGCTGACCATGATTACCAACCACCTTGCCCTAACAACATTGTTGATGCATCAAAGGCTGTGTGGGAAGCCTTAGGTGTCCCTAAGGATAATTGGGGTGGACTTGAAATTACATGGTCTGAATAATCCAATGCTTAATTTTATATATTAATATATATAATCATATAGTACTATGTTATATGTGGATATATATGTCCATTAGTCTACCTTTTTTCTGTGTGTGACGTATTATATGTGTGTATGTAAATATGTTCATTCTTGTAATCTTGTAATTGCCTTTATGCATAATTTATACATTTTATAGTATGATATTGGGTAGATATAAACTTGTATATATATGTTGCCGTCAATTATATTTTAACTAGAACTATATTGTATTAATAAATAATCAAAGTTTGAAATTGCTAGAGTATTAACCTATTAATAGGGATATATATTATATAGTCACTTTATATTATACTATATATAGAATACACTGGCAGATCTTCTCTTTGAAAACGGGCCATCCCAAATATTTTATAAAAAATTAGTAGTCTTAATTATAAAATAAAATCAGTTCAATTGGTTAAACTTTTCTATTCTTAATTTAATTAAACCATGTTTTATTCCTACTCTCAATACTCACTCAATTTTTTTTCACTGTAAACTTTCGGCTGAAAATTGAACGGATTTGTGCACAAACAAAATAGAGACTACCCCTTCTCATCATAATAAGCTTTTAACACACAAACATAATAAAGTCCCAATGTAATCATAATAATTAGAGGTCTAGCTCACTGCTGACAAACAGGTTAGTATAAAGTGGAATAAGTATTTTTCATCATTTTAATTTAATGTTATTTTATATTTTATTAGTTTTTATTATTTTTTTTATATTTTTCACTTTTTTAATTATTTTTTTACAGACAACAACAAACACAAAAGATAGTGGCGGTTTTTTTTGCAATTAATGACGGTTTTAAACCACCACAGAATCTAATTCCAGTAGATAATAAACTATTCTAGTTTGTGGCACCGGCAGTTGATTTTGTGGTAGATAATTTGGTGGCGGGTCAAACCCGCCTTGATATGCATTTGTCAGGATTGACACATGTTTCCTGGTGTGCAAACCGTCGTAATTTTAGGACTTTTTCCAATTTTTGAAAGTTTGTAAACTTTTTTTTGACGATTTTAAAACTGTTGCTAATTTCAGTACAAAGTGTTGCAAAAAAATTGTTTTGTTTTAAAAATTGCTGGTTTTTTTTTTTAAATATCATACATATATTTTTTGGCGCTTTTTAGAATTCTTTTAAATATTACAAATCTCATTATTTTTCATCTCAAAATTTAAATTGGCGGAAAAAACAAAAAAGTTCAACTGCGAAATAAATTAATATATTTATAAAAATATCAATAAAGTAAATCTCTTGTTAAGAGTTGCATAGTCAAATTTAAAAAAATGTTTGCTTTAAACCAAAAGAACTTCAGTCTTAATATCTATTTTTCGTTTTGTCCTTCCATAAAATTCATCCCTGCAGCGATGTTTAATGGCAGCTCCTCACCCTGCCATTGAAATAGATATCTCAGAGCACCCTCCGTTGCCTGCCTCTCTTTCTTCTCTACTGCAACTTCATCCTCCACCGCCTTCCTTTCAACTTCTCGACTTTCAACTCTGCTTGTACTTCAAGCAGCTTCTTTTGGGTATCCTCTATTTGAACTCCGGTACCCGGCAGATGCGAATTCAAACTGAAGAGTTAACTAGGAGTCGGTCCAAAATCCACGCCATGTACTCTTCCTGGTTTCTCTTTTCCGAGAGCTTGAGCAAGTCGTAGTAAGTGCACGGAAGACCGTGCAAAATTTTAAGTGAGGGGAAGTCGTTCGACCGAATAGGCATTTTTTGGGTGAAAAGTTCTAATCGTAAACACTTTCACATTTTATTTTTTCTATTTTTACTATGTCTTTTAGAATTCTTAGTTGCATTTTTCTTGGTTTGTATATATTTTAGAGCTTTAATTGCATTTTTCTTAGTTTATTGCATTTTTTTTCATATATACATATATATAATAAGCTTAGTCAAAATAATAAAATTTTTCAAGAAATTTATCTATAGAGCATCTCAATTGATTTGAGTTGAAAACTTTTCATTCAACTTGCTTGAACAATAATTGTGGAACATAGTTTTAGAGTTTTAGAGTTAGAACACACAACCTTGTGAGTTTTGAGCCTTAATGTGTGACTGCATCATATTAACTACTGTAACACCCTACCACACAAAACTTTACGCTTAAGTCGTAAAACAGAGGTGATGTGGTATTACGACCTCTAAAATAAAATAAGTACATATAATAGCAGAAGAGTTATAATATACTAGGAGCCTTGAAGGATAGGGGAAATAAAAATCGCGAGATAAAAGCGCAACGCTCAAGGAACGAGTTAACTTGCATGCTAAGAAAACCGTAACTGTCAAACATAAGATAACAGAAGTAGGAATAGAGTGCCAAAGATACAAAATAACAAGCTCCTAACTCAGCATGCGAAGTCAAGACTGGCCGGAGAATATTTACACATATATACATACATATCCAAAACCCAAAAGTACATACACACAATCCTGCCTCTCCATAAACCTCTAAGAGGATCAAAAAGGACAAGTTATAAGGAGAGAAAGCTAAGTACATATATATACATCACTGTACAACAAAACTATACAACAACACTATCCAGTAACCCCTCCGCTTTAAGAGTCCAGACGCCTAACGAGATGGCTCCCGACCTGCATCTGAAAAACAACAACATAGTATGGAATGAGAACCGGAGGTTCTCAGTATGGTAAAGGTGCCACACACATAATATATAAGGTCCTGGGAATGCCAGAGGCAATCCTAGAACGCCGACACTCAGATTGTAGAGCTTAAAGTATTAAACAGAAGCCATAAAAGGTGGTTTCCTAAAAATATTTAATCCTAACTTAACTTAACCTTAAATCTAAGTCCTATACTGCCATTCCTCCATACCTCCAATTCCATCATGCATTTTCACAGACAAATAAACAGATAAAGGCAAACACAAGAAAGTTACAACTACTGCAGGTAACAAATACACATTTAGCATGGCAAATACAGATAGGCACACCCAATTAGAGCACAAGCAAGTAATTCAAGTAATATGCATATGATGCATGCCTGTCCTATGGCTGATGAGGCTCATCTGTCGGTTATCCAGCCAACCCGACAAGTTTGAATTGTCCTTAGACTGTCCCCCGACGTGCATCCCCAAGAGTCTATGCATAGATTTTTCTCAAATAATCAATATTGCTCAATGGGGGTAACATTCCCGGGAATTTATATAGTGCCCGGTCACACTTACGTCGTAGAGTCAACAGAGTATCGAGTTTTCAACCTGGTACACGTGGTGGCAAGCCACGGCACTTAATCCAGGGAATCTCGTATCTCAGATTATTCAAATTCATAAGCCATATAAATAATTCAATTATAATTTCTCAACATCCACATCATTCTCAATTGCATCTCATTCATCATCATACATTAAACATATTCAATCCTTATCCTTCATTATCACACCTCCCATTCCGTCCATCAATAGTTTCAATTCAAAACATAATTCATTCTTTTCTAAGAATCAAACTTCAAACTTAAAACATACTCACTTTCTTAATAACTCAAAATCAAACCATATAACATTTAAAATCTAATCTCTTTTAAATAATCATCTAAACAAAATCTCTATTTTTTTATAAAATTTCGGCAGCATCTCCTCTAAAACTCGGACTTTGCCACCCTTTTCGGGTCCAAACCTGCTTTCTTTTCAATTCAACATACCCTTCCTCATCATCATAACAGTCACCACAATAAATCTACTTTAGATTAACAATTATATTCATACAATATTCAAATCCAACAACCAAAATTCAACTAAGGATCATAGTTCACTAACCCTAGGCTTCTAACACATAATATCTCAAATCAATAATTCACCAAATCATTAGCACTAAACCAACCATGTTCATCAACAATAACATTCACCATCCAAGATTAATAACTAATTATCCAATAAACTTCAACCAAATATATTCATCAACAAATTACTAAACATTAAACATACACCTGCATTCCAACTTATCCTATGGCCGTCTAGCCTAAGTTTTCACAGAACATTATATATTAAATGCAAGAAACCTAAACCATACCTTAGCCGATTTCCACGTAACGACCAAAGCTATTTATTCAAAACCAAGACAGCCCCTCAAAACTCAACTAATCCGCTTCCTCCAAGTTCCAGTATTCACAATTTCAAGCTCCAATTATTTATTTACAACCTAATACACATTTATAACACATATATACCCAATTTAATACTCAAAGCTCAAATTAAATGAAATTAAAATGGAATTATGATTTTCTCACCTTACCCAAGCTTCACATAAGCAAGAGTGAACATTTTTCTCAAGCTAATTGGATCCTAAAACATCAAAGAGTAAAGAAATTTAATACCTCCACTTAATTTCCCAAAAATTGGGGAAGAAGAGGCTGAGAATAAAAGAATGATTTACCTATGAAATTGTTCCGGTAGAAATGTAGAGCTCAACGTGGTGGACGCGTGGTCACAAACGGTGCGGCGATCGGAGCTCGGACGGAGGAGTTACGGCAAATTGAATTTACCGTAAGGGTTGGAAACGTTCTTCGTTTCTCTCTTCCCCTAAATGTGTTTCACGCTGCCTCTGCTGAATGGGGAAGAAGAGAGGCTTGGATTCATTAAATGCTGGGCCGGTTGGGCCCACGGGCCCGGTTTGGGCCCGGTTCAACTGGTTCGGCCCGTTCGGTCTAATTTTGGACCGATTTTTTTGAAATTGGTGTCAAAATTCTCGTTTCGACGAGCTCTATCCAATTTAATATAATATTCACATTTCTAATCCTCCTTATTAAAAACTAATTTATTGACTAATTATTTACTAATTTAACCGGGGTTTACATTCTACCCACCTAATAAAGAATTTTGCCCTCAAAATTCAAATCTAATTACCTGAAAAGAGATGTGGGTAGTTCTTTCGCATATCTGATTCGAGTTCCCAAGTATGTTCCTCGATACCAGCTCGACTCCAAGCTACTTTTACCAATGATACTTCCTTTCCGCGTAATCATTTAATATTAGTATCATCAATTCTCACTGGAATTACTGGAAGTGTTAGATCTTCTCTCACTTGGATTGGTTCTGGTTCTAGAACATGACTTGCATCAGGAGTATACTTCCGAAGCTGTGATACATGAAATACATCGTGCAAATTCGAAAGGTATGGCGGTAAGGCAATTCTATAAGCCACTGGTCTAATTCTCTTCAAAATCTCAAACGGTCCAATATAACGGGGATTCAGTTGCTTAGTCTTAAAAGCTCTTCCCACTCCAGTGGTTGGTGTTACTTTCAGAAAAACATGTTCTCCTTCCTCAAATTCCAAAGGCTTTCGCCTCTGATCAGCATAACTTTTCTTGCGGCTCTGGGCTATAAGCATTCGATTACGAATCTTCTTTATCTGCTCAGTCGTTTCAGCTATCATCTCAGGCCCTAATAAACTCTTTTCTCCAGTTTCATACCAACACAACGGAGACTGACATTTCCTGCCATACAGAGCCTCATATGGAGCCATTCCGATGCTCGCATGATAGCTATTATTATAAGCAAACTCTACTAATGGCATATACCGGTCCCAGCTTACCGGCTGGTCCAAAACACAAGCCTTTAGCATATCCTCCAAGGTCTGAATAGTTATTTCTGACTGACCATCTGTCTGAGGGTTATACGCAGTACTCAAGCTCAACTGAGTCCCAAATGCACGCTGAAAAGCTCCCCAGAACCTTGATGTAAAACGGGGATCTCTATCAGATATAATAGTAGAGGGCACACCATGTAACCTGACAATCTCTTTGATATACATTCGAGCCAATTCCTCCATTGTGCAACTTATTCGGATAGGAAGAAAGTGAGCTGATTTTGTTAGTCGATCTACAACCACCCAAATAGCGTCATAACCTGATCGGGTTCTAGGCAACCCTATCACAAAATCCATTGCGATACTCTCCCATTTCCATTGTGGAATCTCTAAAGGCTGAAGGGTCCCTGATGGTCTCTGATGCTCAATCTTAACCTTCTGACACGTTAAACATTTAGATACATGCAATGCCACATCATTCTTCATACCTGACCACCAGAACATCGCTTTCAGATCCTGATACATTTTAGTGCTCCCTGGGTGAATTGAAAACCCGCTCTTGTGAGCTTCCTTCAAGATACGTTGTCGTAGGTCTCCAACATCAGGCACAATAATCCGGTTCTTGAACCTCCATAAACCATCATGACCTTCTGATATTCTCCACTGTTTTCCCTGTTCAACTGCTGGTAATACCTTACGTAACGCTTCACTATCTTGATGAGCCTTCAGAAGTTCTGATTTAAAATCACTAGAAATTTGCAACTGACTCAAACACAGGATTCCAGATTCTTCTCTAACTCCCAAATTCAAACCTTGGAATGCCTTCAGTAACTCTTCCTCCCGTAGCATCATCCAAGCTGCATATAAAGACTTCCGACTCAAAGCGTCCGCTACAACATTCGCTTTTCCTGGATGATAATTCAATTCAAAATCATAATCTTTCAGAAGTTCCATCCATCTCCTCTGACGCATATTCAATTCTTTCTGCTCAAAAAGATACTTCAAACTCTTATGGTCTGAGAAAACATGAAACTTAACACCATAGAGATAGTGCCTCCAAATCTTTAAAGTAAACACAACAGCAGCAAGTTCTAAATCATGTGTCGGGTAGTTCATCTCATGCGGCCTTAACTGCCGTGAGGCGTATGCTACAACATTCTGGTGCTGCATCAGAACACACCCTAACCCTTTCAGAGATGCATCACAATACACTTCAAACGGTTCACTTGGTTCAGGTAATACCAATACAGGTGCAGTAGTCAACCTGTGCTTCAATGCCTGGAAACTCTCTTCACATTCCGGAGTCCAGATAAAAGGTGTATCCTTCCTAGTCAACTTAGTTAAAGGTAAGGCGAGCTGTGAAAATCCCTTAATGAATCTGCGATAATACCCTGCCAAACCTTAGAAACTCCTGATCTCTGTCGCTGAAGTTGGTCGCTCCCAATTCATCACTGCTTCCACCTTAGCAGGATCCACAGCTATCCCCTGCTTACTCACCACATGGCCGAGAAACTTCACTTCACTCTTCCAGAACTCATATTTAGATAGCTTAGCATATAACTTCCTGTCTCTCAGAATTTGCAGCACAGTTCGCAAGTGATCAGCATGCTCCTCTTCAGTCTTAGAATAAACAAGAATGTCATCAATGAAAACAATAACAAACTTGTCCAGATACGGTCGGAAAATCCTGTTCATATAATCCATAAATACTGCCGGGGCATTAGTTAACCCAAAAGACATCACTGTATACTCATAATGACCATAACGCGTCCTGAAAGCAGTTTTCAGAATATCCTCGTCTCTAATCCTTATTTGATGATACCCAGATTGCAGGTCAATCTTAGAAAACACACCGGCACCCTGTAGCTGATCTATTAGATCATCAATTCTAAGCAACGGATATTTATTCTTCACAGTGATCTTATTCAATTGCCGATAATCGACACACAGCCGCATACTCCCATCCTTCTTCTTTACCAGTAACACTGGCGCTCTCCACGGAGAAACACTTGGATAAAATGCTTACCCAACAGATCTTCCAGCTGAGCCTTCAGTTCAGCCATTTCTAAAGGCGACATCCTATAAGGAGTAATTGAAATTGGACCGGATCCAGGTACCAACTCAATTGCAAATTCAACCTCTCGGTTAGGTGGAAATTCATTAATATCATCCGGAAACACATCTGAAAATTCACATACAACCGGAATCTGCTCTAAACTCTGATCATCACCTGATACTCCCGTAGTTAATAACATAATACCCTGACATTCGGTTCCAGAACAGTTTACTATCATAGAGTCTAAATAGTAATTATTCACCACAACAGGTGCTTCTGACCCTTCCAGCATAAACTGTACTGACTTCTCAGAACAATCAAGCAAAACATGGTTCTTAAATAACCAATCTCCCGACTATCACAGCGTCACCTGCCTGCAGGATACATCGTGTCCCCTGTCACCAATACTGAGCCTCACCTTGCAGTTGATAAGTTCCAAATTCAACCCATTGCTCCTCAGGAACCTGTTGGGCCTGCAACAACCGTTCCATAGCTTGAATCCAATTATCTGTGTTAGTGGGATTTGAAGTTCTCCTGAAAGTCGGAGGGTGAACTTTCAGAAATATAGCAAGTGTCATAGGACCATCCTCATCATTATTATTCCCGTAATTACCCTGATTTATCTTATTATCCAGTGCCTCGGCTATTGCCTGCATAGCTACAACCATATTTCCCAGAGTAGCCATAAAGTCTACTGGATCATTCCCTACCGGGCTAGGAGTAACGATGCCTATCCTACCTCTACCTCGCCCGCGACCGCATCTGCGAGTCGACATCTGGTCCTTATACACACTAAACAAGTGATATTAAGTTGATCAGTCTTAATATCACAGGTCTAATGCTTTAAGTTCCAAATGCATGCTCACAAACATTTATGCCATATATATCAATCAGATATCCTAATAGCACATAAACACATATACAGAGAATGCACAGAAGCACAATCAGTCCGTCTTTCAGGCTCTATAGGAACGAACTGCTCTGATACCATTAATGTAACACCCTACCACACAAAGCTTTACGCTTAAGTCGTAAAACAGAGGTGATGTGGTATTACGACCTCTAAAATAAAATAAGTACATATAATAGCAGAAGAGTTATAATATACTAGGAGCCTTGAAGGATAGGGGAAATAAAAATCGCGAGATAAAAGCGCAACGCTCAAGGAACGAGTTAACTTGCATGCTAAGAAAACCGTAACTGTCAAACATAAGATAACAGAAGTAGGAATAGAGTGCCAAAGATACAAAATAACAAGCTCCTAACTCAGCCTGCGAAGTCAAGACTGGCCGGAGAATATTTACACATATATACATACATATCCAAAACCCAAAAGTACATACACACAATCCTGCCTCTCCATAAACCTCTAAGAGGATCAAAAAGGACAAGTTATAAGGAGAGAAAGCTAAGTACATATATATACATCACTGTACAACAAAACTATACAACAACACTATCCAGTAACCCCTCCGCTTTAAGAGTCCAGACGCCTAATGAGATGGCTCCCGACCTGCATATGAAAAATAACAACATAGTATGGAATGAGAACCGGAGGTTCTCAGTATGGTAAAGGTGCCACACACATAATATATAAGGTCCTGGGATTGCCAGAGGCAATCCTAGAACGCCGACACTCAGATTGTAGAGCTTAAAGTATTAAACAGAAGCCATAAAAGGTGGTTTCCTAAAAATATTTAATCCTAACTTAACTTAACCTTAAATCTAAGTCCTATACTGCCATTCTTCCATACCTCCAATTCCATCATGCATTTTCACAGACAAATAAACAGATAAAGGCAAACACAAGAAAGTTACAACTACTGCAGGTAACAAATACACATTTAGCATGGCAAATACAGATAGGCACACCCAATTAGAGCACAAGCAAGTAATTCAAGTAATATGCATATGATGCATGCCTGTCCTATGACTGATGAGGCTCATCTGTCGGTTATCCAGCCAACCCGACAAGTCTGAATTGTCCTTAGACTGTCCCCCGACGTGCATCCCCAAGAGTCTATGCATAGATTTTTCTCAAATAATCAATATTGCTCAATGGGGGTAACATTCCCGGGAATTTATATAGTGCCCGGTCACACTTACGTCGTAGAGTCAACAGAGTATCGAGTTTTCAACCTGGTACACGTGGTGGCAAGCCACGGCACTTAATCCAGGGAATCTCGTATCTCAGATTATTCAAATTCATAAGCCATATAAATAATTCAATTATAATTCCTCAACATCCACATCATTCTCAATTGCATCTCATTCATCATCATACATTAAACATATTCAATCCTTATCCTTCATTATCACACCTCCCATTCCGTCCATCAATAGTTTCAATTCAAAACATAATTCATTCTTTTCTAAGAATCAAACTTCAAACTTAAAACATACTCACTTTCTTAATAACTCAAAATCAAACCATATAACATTTAAAATCTAAATCTCTTTTAAATAATCATCTAAACAAAATCTCTAATTTTTTATAAAATTTCGGCAGCATCTCCTCTAAAACTCGGACTTTGCCACCCTTTTCGGGTCCAAACCTGCTTTCTTTTCAATTCAACATACCCTTCCTCATCATCATAACAGTCACCACAATAAATCTACTTCAGATTTTCAATTATATTCATACAATATTCAAATCCAACAACCAAAATTCAACTAAGGATCATAGTTCACTAACCCTAGGCTTCTAACACATAATATCTCAAATCAATAATTCACCAAATCATTAGCACTAAACCAACCATGTTCATCAACAATAACATTCACCATCCAAGATTAATAACTAATTATCCAATAAACTTCAACCAAATATATTCATCAACAAATTTCTAAACATTAAACATACACCTGCATTTCAACTTATCCTATGGCCATCTAGCCTAAGTTTTCACAGAACATTATATATTAAATGCAAGAAACCTAAACCATACCTTAGCCGATTTCCACGTAACGACCAAAGCTATTTATTCAAAACCAAGACAGCCCCTCAAAACTCAACTAATCCGCTTCCTCCAAGTTCCAGTATTCACAATTTCAAGCTCCAATTATTTATTTACAACCTAATACACATTTATAACACATATATACCCAATTTAATACTCAAAGCTCAAATTAAATGAAATTAAAATGGAATTATGATTTTCTCACCTTACCCAAGCTTCACATAAGCAAGAGTGAATGTTTTTCTCAAGCTAATTGGATCCTAAAACATCAAAGAGTAAAGAAATTTAATACCTCCACTTAATTTCCCAAAAATTGGGGAAGAAGAGGCTGAGAATAAAAGAATGATTTACCTATGAAATTGTTCCGGTAGAAATGTAGAGCTCAACGCGGTGGACGCGTGGTCACAAACGGTGCGGCGATCGGAGCTCGGACGGAGGAGTTACGGCAAATTGAATTTACCGTAAGGGTTGGAAACGTTCTTCGTTTCTCTCTTCCCCTAAATGTGTTTCACGCTGCCTCTGCTGAATGGGGAAGAAGAGAGGCTTGGATTCATTAAATGCTGGGCCGGTTGGGCCCAGTTCAACCGGTTCGGTCCGTTCGGTCTAATTTTGGACCGATTTTTTCGAAATTGGTGTCAAAATTCTCGTTTCGACGAGCTCTATCCTAATTTAATATAATATTCATATTTCTAATCCTCCTTATTAAAAACTAATTTATTGACTAATTATTTACTAATTTAACCGGGGTTTACAACTACTATTTTTATTCTTGTGTGTTATTCTCTTTCTATGATTGTAATTTTTGATTTGTTTGATTCTTTATTTCCATTATTTAGTGTATGAATGCAGTTATGTGATTGAGACCATTATTTCATTGTAGCTCACTTACCCATATAGCCTTACCATTTCATCTACCTTTGTTAACCAACTTTGAGCCTTATTAATTCCCTTTTTGTTCTTAATTTCAGCACGTTACTAGCCTTAAGTGAAAAATAATAAATGTCCTTAATTTGGATCTTTAATTATTTTAGGCTAGTGAGAGTGTGTAATATCTAAGTGTGGAGAAATTTGAAAATATTAGTTGATAAAAGTGTGTTTTGTATTTGTATTAAAAATCTTGGAAATGGGTACATACTTATGCATTAATTATGTAAACCATATGCATTGACACTTGTGTGTTATTCTCTTTCTATGATTGTACTTTTTTATTTGTTTGATTCTTTATGTCCATTATTTAGTGTATGGATGCAGTTATGTGATTGAGGCCGTTATTTCATTGTAGCTCACTTATCCATATAGCCTTACCATTTTATCTACCTTTGTTAACCAACTTTGAGCCTTATTAATTCCCTTTTTGTTCTTAATTTCAGCACATTACTAGCCTTAAGTGAAAAATAATAAATGTCCTTAATTTGGATCTTTAATTAGTTTAGGCTAGTGAGAGTGTGTAATATCTAAGTGTGGAGAAATTTGGAAACATTAGTTGATAAAAGTGTGTTTTGTATTTGTATTGAAAATCTTGGAAATTGGGTACATACTTATGCATTAATTATGTAAACCATATGCATTGACACTTGTGTGTTATTCTCTTTCTATGATTGTAATTTTTGATTTGTTTGATTCTTTATATCCATTATTTAGTGTATGAATGCAAGGTCCTTGCAAGCAATATCACACAGCTTGTTGCAATGCGATGCCAATGCACCAACTCGAAACTTTAAGACCCTTTCGACGTTATCATTCACAGGCATTTCTGTACTAATAAAATCGTTCTTTGCATTCTTTGTCCACCTTTTGTAGATCAACGACTCTAGAAACTCAAGGATTTTTTCGAACTTCATGGCACAGAAAACATGACTACATGGAATACCACGTGATTCAAATAGCTTGCACGAGCACGAGAACAGATTCTTACTTCTATCGACTTCTACCCTTCGATCTTTGGCTGAGTCTCCGAGAGCAGTCATACTGAACTTGTAAGACCCAAAACTTTTGAAAAGTCTTATTATGATCAAGTCTCAAATCATATAGTTATTTATAGTCTTAATTTCAGAGATTATTTTATTAAAGGTAATTAAGGCAAGTTTTGATTTATTGAATTTGAGACAAGTTATGATTTATTATCCAATTTTATAATTATTGGATTATTTTCCATATTCAAATTATAAAGTTGGCAGTTGTGAAATAATAAGGATTTCTATATAATTTGGATTGAATAATTAATATTTTAAATATTAATACTGTTACTTTGGAAAATAAAGGGTTTAATTATATTATTTCTAATTATTTTGATTTGGACATTTTATGAAAAATAATTTGTAAAATTGGTGAACAAATAATATTTTCTATATGCAATTAGTGTTGGATTTAATATGGGCTTCAATTACTATATTATCCACAATTTTATTTGAAATTACAAAAATGTCTCTAACCCTAATTTTTGAAAACAAAACCCTAATTTCTAACTCTCAGCCGCCACACCCCAACCCTTCCTCTGCCCTAACAGAACGCAGCAGCCCTCTTTTCTTCCCAGCAGAACGCAACACACAGATTTGTGAAAGAAAGAAAGATCCGGAAGGGAGAAGGAGGAAGGGCGGCGCTGGCGGGTGTCACTACCGCCGCGCCGCTGTGTTGCACTGAGGAGGGGGAACCGGAGACGTGAGACTGTGCGGTGCCGGCAAGGAGTGCTGTCGCCGTTGCTGGCGCCGAGGAGAAGGAGAGACTGCGCGACAATGAAGGAAGGGGACGCGGGCGAGAGACGCGAGGAGCGCGACCCGCTGCGCTGCCGTGGATCCCTTGTCGTCGAGCTCGAAGGAGCAAGGGAGAACGACGTTGGGTTTGAAAGAGCCAGAGGTGGTGCGGCGCCAGGGAGGAGGCGAGCTATTCGCGCCACCCAGTCGCCAGTCCGCTGCCTCCATTTTCCGCCGCTGTACCACGGAGAGGAGAGAGCCACGCCGCACCTCAGTCACTGCTAACCCACCGAAGAAGCCGCCGACGTTCGTGCCTCCCATCACCGTCAGCTGCGTCATCCCCGCGCCTAGCCTGGCCGCCGTTGACCTCCTTGCAGTCCACTGCCGCCGATTGAGCACCACGGAGGACAGAGCGCGCTCGATAAGTGAGAAGGGATGGAGGCTGGGCTGGGAGTCCAACCACCGCGTCCAGCCGGCGCCGCCTCCGTCGGAACTGCCGCCGTCAGAAAGGGGTTTCGATCACCACAGGTGTCGCTGCTGGAAAAGGGAGCTGCGTCTCTGTGATTTTGACTGCCGGGAGTGGTTCTGTGTCTTCCGGGAGCACCGTCGGAGCTTCTGGCTACTTTTGCCGTCGCTGGAAAATTCTATCGGTAAGGACTTTAAGTTGGTTCTCCTTTCTGTTGAGTTTCTGGGAATCTCATTGTCACTGCATATGGTTCAGGTAACCGCTGCTGCTTGAGGTAGCTATCGGGCTGTCGCCGAACCAGTTCGAAGACCACCGCTGTTTCGGTTCAGCCGTTCCTTCTTCGATTCGGTAAGCGTTTCGATTTGAAAGCCCTTTCGTTACTGTTCTGTAATCTCACGCTGAGGTTTGTGGCGTTAATCGCTATAAGATTGAGTTTCGGTTGTTGTATGTTACGATTAGAGTTGCTGAGACTGTTGAGAAAACAAGTGGAGCCGAGTTGTTGGTTGCCGTCAATTCGGGTTGAGGCGGAAAGGACTCTGTGACGCGTTTGAGTTATGGAATTTGCGTTTTGAGGTAGGGGCACTTTCCAAAAACTATGTTTTAAGTATTGGAATTATTACATATGGATACTGTTGTGAGATATTGTGTATTTGGTGATTGTATCTGCCTTATGTGTTATTTGATTGACTCGAGTGATTATGGACGTTGGTTTGGTTGAATTGTTGTGTGGCTTTGTGAAATGTAATGTTTTGAAGTGATCCTTTAAAGATTTGAAATCTGAGTTTAATCCGTTGAGGATTGATTTGATTTGAGTCAATTATTTGATGATGTGAAAAGTCGAATGCACTTTTGAATTCAGCCTGGTTTACTTTAATTGACTTGATCTTGGACAAATGATTTGTTACTGAACCATTTTTTTAAAGCTTTGGAAATGAGTTAAATCGGTTGATATTGAGTTGATTTTGAAATGGTTTTCTTGAGATATGCCACTGAGGCAACTGTTGGATTTAGCTTGCTTTGAATTGATTTCTGGTTTTGAGCTGTTGAAAAGGAATGAGAAACGGTTTAGTTGGGACCCGAACTGGGTGGCAAAAGTCCAAGTTTTAGGGGAGGTGCTGCCGAAATTTCTACAAAATCCTAGTCTTGTTTGAAAAGTTATTTAAAAAGGATTGGATTTGAGAAGTTGTATTATTTGATTTGTTAAAAGAATATTTATATTTTCAAGCTTAATTTATTTAGTGAGCTTTATGCCTTGAGTTTGACTTATTTAGAAATGAACTATTTTTACCGTTTGAATCACTGAAGGAAAGAATGATGCTCTAATATTGATTTCAAAATAAAAAGGAGCTTTTAGTGATTTCAAAGGAATCTAGACTTTTGATTGAGTAATTAAGTTTGAGGCATTTTGGAAGAGTTAGAAAAATGGGTTCCAAAAAGAAACCTGACAGTGGTTTGATTCAAATGAACCGGTTCCTTAGTTGATTTTTGGACCGGGTTAGAATTTGTGATTTTGTATGGTCGGTTTCATAATAAATTCAATTTTATTTACTTGAACCGAGAATCCATGATTTTAAGAGTTTCAATGAATTTTAAGGAATTGATATAGGTAGACCTTCCCTAAAGACTTGGGACTCTGCCGAGAAGCTTTTATTATAAAATCCCATTGTGGGATGGGTGGTTTTGAATACTTTGAAATAAATCCTTAACTTGTCATGGTTTTGGAAGTTTTGGAAAGAGAATGCCGAGAGTGGCTTTGTTTTAAACAGGGAACTCACTTTGAGTAAATTTGGCTTATGAGCCTGAGATGATTTGAGAAATGAGATCTTTTAAGCCAAGGCTGAAAAGAGTTGAAATTTGATTTCAAAGTGAAATGGCTTGAGAAAAGTGATTTGTGGCTTAAATACCGGTTTTATGAATTTGATGATGTTGAATGGTGGAAGTGCTGTTTTGTTATGGGCCGGAATGGCTGTGTATGATTATGAATATTGGCTGGTTCTGGATTGAACTGTGAACCGGAATGGCTGTGTATGATATTGATTTATGGCTGATTGCCGAATGATTTTTGGGCCGTATGGCTGACTATTAATTATGAATTTAAGCCGGATGACTGAGATGGATGTTGATCCATGGCTGGGACTGAATGAATATATGCTTGAGATACCTGGGTAGTAGCAAGGGTTGTGGTTCGTCCCACTTGCTCCAGGTCAAAGACTGTGACGCTTGGGTAGTAGCGGTAGTAGTGGTGATTCCACTCGCTCCAGGTTGAGCTTTTAAACACCTGCCTGGGTAGTAGCCGCAGTAGTGGTTATTCCACTGGCTCTGGGTTGAGCGGGTAGTAACAATGGGGTTGTAGCTCAAACTTACTTGCTCCGCGATGGGTGTTTCTGTCCATGGTTAGCTACCAGGATGTGTCGGGTTTACTATATAACCGACAGATGATATCATCAGCCACTAGGGATAGGCATGCATCATACGCATCTATGTGACATTGTTTGGGTGTGCATATTATACTTGGTTTGCCTATGTGATTAATTGCTAATTATTCTACTTGCAATAACTGTTTGTTTGTGCTTGCATCTTCCTAATTGTGTTTGCTACTGGGACTCTGTTGGACTGTGGTGATTGGTTGATGGTTGGATTGTTTGGGCCTAGGGCCGTGGTTGGAATGAGATGAACCGATGGTTGATTTCGGTTTTGTGTTTCTGGTTTGGAATAAAATATGAAAGGCTATTTTGTTTCAGCATAGATAAACCGTTTTGAAAGGCTTTTGAGTCTTTGAGAATTGAATGGTTCCTGTTTTAGAAAATATTTCCGACTTTACTTTCATTGTAAACCATTGTTTTTGAAAAGAGGCATGAGACGGTTATTAATCACTGGTGCGGTTATCTTCATGTATCCTATTACAGTAATTCCTAAAAACCCTCTACTGAGAACCCTTTCGAGGATGATGTTCTCACCCCCCTACATTTTCCCCCTTTCAGGATATGGCGCAGAAGTTATGAAGAGTTCATTTAGTTGTTGTTGAGATGCTCTGTATTGCTTTAGTATATTTTTGTTCCCTCGCCTTTATCTTGATACATTCTGTAAGAGGGATAGAAATTGTATTGGGTAATGCTTGTAATATATATATATATATATATATATATATATACTCTTTATGAGTTTTTGTGAGTTGTATGGTATCTATGGATGTATATTATCGGATGAAAGTATTTTTGGGAGCGGTATTGCGGTTTAAAGTTTCAAACAGGCTCATATTTTAGTATTAAATAGTATCAGTGTCGTCGTTGTAAACCCCGGTTAAATTAGTAGATAATTAGTTAATAAATTATTTTTTAATAAGGAGGATTAGAAATGCGAATATTATATCAAAATAGGGTAGAGCTCATCGAAACGAGAATTTTGACACCAATTTTGAAGAAAACGGTCCAAAAATGGACCGAAAGGACCGAACCGGTTGAACCGGACCCGAACCGGGTTGTCGGTTCAACCGGACCAGCCCTATTAAATGAACCCAAGCCCTTCATCCCCTTCATTCCAACAGAAACGAAGCTTTCAGCTTCCAGGGGAGGGAAGAACGAGAAAAAAATCCCGTAACCCTCACGTTACATTCCAAATCCCGTAACTCCTCCGTTCGAGCTCCGATCGCCGCACCGTTTGCGGCCACGCGTTCACCGCGTCGAGCTCTACATTTCTACCGGAACAATTTCATAGGTAACTTGTTTAATCACTCTCAGCTTCATCTTCCCCCAATTTTCGAATTTTAAGTGGGAATATTGAATTTCTTTGATTTCTGATGTTTTAGGATCCAATTAGCTTGAGAGAAACGTTCACTCTTGCTTATGTGAAGCTTGGGTAAGGTGAGGATACGATAATTCTATTTTATTTTCATTGAATTTGAGCTTTGAGTATTAAATTGGGTATATATGTGTTATGAATGTGTATTAGGTTGAAAATAAATAATTGGAGCTTGAAATTGTGAATACTGGAACTTGGAGGAAGCAGATTAGTTGAGTTTTGAGGGGCTGCTTTGGTTTTGAATAAATAGCTTTGGTCGTTACGTGGAAATCGGCCAAGGTATGGTTTAGGTTTCTTGCATTTAATATATAATGTTCTGTGAAAACTTAGGCTAGATGACCATAGGATAAGTTGGAATGCAGTTGTATGCTTAATGTTTAGTAATTTGTCGATGAATATATATATTTGGTTGAAGTTTATTGGATAATTAGTTATTAACTAACGATTTGGTGAATTATTGATTTGAGGTATTTGTGTTAAAAGCCTAGGATTTGTGAACTATGATTCTTAGTTGAATTTTGGTTGTTGGATTTGAATATTGTATGAGTTTAATTGTTGATTTGAAGTAGATTTATTGTGGTGATTGTTATGATGATGAGGAAGAGTATGTTGAATTGAAAAGAAAGCAGGTTTGGACCCGAAAAGGGTGGCAAAGTCCGAGTTTTAGAGGAGGTGCTGCCGAAATTTTATAAAAATTAGAGATTTTGTTTAGATGATTATTTAAAAGAAATTTAGATTTAAATGTTATATGGTTTGGTTTTGAGTTATTAAGAAAGTGAGTATGTTTTAAGTTTGAAGTTTGATTCTTAGAAAAGAATGAATTATGTTTTGAATTGAAACTATTGATGGACGGAATGGGAGGTGTGATAATGAAGGATAAGGATTGAATATGTTTAATGTATGATGATGAATGAGATGCAATTGAGAATGATGTGGATGTTGAGGAATTATAATTGAATTATTTATATGGCTTATGAATTTGAATAATCTGAGATACGAGATTCCCTGGATTAAGTGCCGTGGCTTGCCACCACGTGTACCAGGTTGAAAACTCGATACTCTGTTGACCCTACGACGTAAGTGTGACCGGGCACTATATAAATTCCCGGGAATGTTACCCCCATTGAGCAATATTGATTATTTGAGAAAAATCTATGCATAGACTCTTGGGGATGCACGTCGGGGGACAGTCTAAGGACAATTCAGACTTGTCGGGTTGGCTGGATAACCGACAGATGAGCCTCATCAGCCATAGGACAGGCATGCATCATATGCATATTACTTGAATTACTTGCTTGTGCTCTAATTGGGTGTGCCTATCTGTATTTGCCATGCTAAATGTGTATTTGTTACCTGCAGTAGTTGTAACTTTCTTGTGTTTGCCTTTACCTGTTTATTTGTCTGTGAAAATGCATGATGGAATTGGAGGTATGGAGGAATGGCAGTATAGGACTTAGATTTAAGGTTAAGTTAAGTTAGGATTAAACATTTTTAGGAAACTGTCTTTTATGGCTTCTGTTTAATACTTTAAGCTCTACAATCTGAGTGTCGGCGTTCTAGGATTGCCTCTGGCATTCCCAGGACCTTATATATTATGTGTGTGGCACCTTTACCATACTGAGAACCTCCGGTTCTCATTCCATACTATGTTGTTGTTTTTCAGATGCAGGTCGGGAGCCATCTCGTTAGGCGTCTGGACTCTTAAAGCGGAGGGGTTACTGGATAGTGTTGTTGTATAGTTTTGTTGTACAGTGATGTATATATATGTACTTAGCTTTCTCTCCGCTTAACTTGTCCTTTTTGATCCTCTTAGAGGTTTATGGAGAGGCAGGATTGTGTGTATGTACTTTTGGGTTTTGGATATGTATGTATATATGTGTAAATATTCTCCGGCCAGTCTTGACTTCGCAAGCTGAGTTAGGAGCTTGTTATTTTGTATCTTTGGCACTCTATTCCTACTTCTGTTACCTTATGTTTGACAGTTACAGTTTTCTTAGCATGCAAGTTAACTCGTTCCTTGAGCATTGCGCTTTTATCTCGCGATTTTTATTTCCCCTATCCTTCAAGGCTCCTAGCATATTATAACTCTTCTGCTATTATATGTACTTATTTTATTTTAGAGGTCGTAATACCACATCACCTCTGTTTTACGACTTAAGCGTAAAGCTTTGTGTGGTAGGGTGTTACAGTCGTAATGTCCGAGCTATCAGAGTTGCGCAGCCGGAAGCGTGAGCTTTGGTAGCTAGGGTGTTACAGAACTCAACCTTGTCCAAGGTTGTGCTTAGTACCTTGATATTCAAAGCCCCTGCCCTCTGAATCTCATTACGAATTTCCTTAAAAATGTTGCGAGTGAAATAACATGATGCAGATCTTTCATATACCTCCAACGAGGTAATCATCACTGGCTCAGAGCATTGAGACTTAAAGTTAGCTATTAATTCATTGTTTCTATACTCTTTTAAGGCCCTATCCAGGTTATGCATGAAGTCAATGAGGATATTCTTGCGATTAACATAAAATATGATGAGAGAGTTTATACCTTCACACTGTGACGTCATCCTTATGTACCCAAAAAACTTATCCCGTAGGAAACAATGGGACCACATCGCACGAATTTCGTATGTCTTTTCCATCCAGGTACTCCCAACAAGGTTGTGCTTATCCAAAATGGCTGCCCATCTATGATCAAAATCTCTGCGGTCATTGTTGTCGTATATAAGACCCTTAAAATCCCGTAGGAAATTAGGATTCTTTATATTTTCACATGCATTTCTCTGAAGATGCCATCCGCATAACCGATGGGTCGCATCAGGAAGAGCATTCTTGATTGCATCTCGCATGGCAAGGTCTCCATCAGTTATTACTGCTTTAGGACTTTTCCCACCCATCGCTTCAACAAACGTTTCCAACAACCACTTATACGTATCTGTGGTTTCGTCGGATAGTAGGCCAGAGCCGAAGATGACAGTCTGCCCATGATGATTGCATCCAGAAAAAATAACCAAAGGTTTGTTGTATTTATTCTTCTTGTACGTTGAATCAAAGGCAATAATATCTCCAAAGCAGTAATAGTCGACAATTGATTGCCTATCTGCCCAAAAAATATGCTCGAGCATTTCATCACTAGTGAACGTATACTTCCCAAAGAACAGCAGATCGTTGTTTGACTTGCCAACCAAATAGTTTATTGCCGCATTGGCATCCCCATTTTTTACTTTTGATCTACGATAACGATCAATGTGGTTGTACAAATCTTTGCGTGTGAAGCCAGCATGACGATATCCACCCTTCTGGAACGCAATATATCCCATAATATGGCACGTCTTGACACCAAAATTATGAATATTTTTCACTTGGACTTTATCAGAAACAGTGAGACGACGATTGGCCGGAACGAGATGTGCAAATTGGGGGGGGGGGGCGTCAGATCGTGGTTGTGAGATTCCACAAAACATGATACCTTCCATCTTCCGCAGCCATAGTCAAGCTTTACCCTAGGCCGAGCTGCACACTTGGTTCGCATGAGTGACCTTGCCTCCCTTGATCTATCATCTAGATCAAGATACCTTATATTCCTCCAGCCCTCCTTATTACAAACAAGTTGCCTGCAAATGATTCTACCTTCGTTATCCCTAACGACGTCGTCCTTCCTCATTACAAATCCATGCCAACAAGCATAAGCGTTATAAAATTGGCAAGCCTCATCCTCTGTCCTAACTCGAGGTTCCAAATATCCTCCACCATTAAATCCGCAATTCTTTTTACACCACAATCTTGTTCACTCTTGCTAGTAGAATCCAGCAAATCCACATCGTCATCTTCAGCATCATCTTCTGCATTCGGTTGATAATCGAAATCAACACCCAAATCATTATCAGAATCATTCTTAACATCATCCTCGTTTGTGGACATAATTTTACCCCTGCCAAAATCCAGGTTGGTGACAAAAAATGTGAATAAACAGAACGAATGACAGCAACTACAGGAAGCTAACCTAAGCTGCATGTAAAATTACCGGAACCAAACCCAATTAAACTAACCCAATTGTTTACGACTCCAGTATAAGGTTTTAATTTCAATGCCCTAAACCTAGCCACAGCATAGAACTGGATAATGTGACTTAATTTCCAAATTCCAAAATAGCAACCCAACACCCTAAACAGAGAACCGTTGAAAAGGTATAGACTATCATCAAAATTAAACTAATTTGGATTAACAAAAAACTTAATCGGACATACCTTGATGACAACCAAAGGTTGAGCTTGAACGGGTAAAAATGAACTATTAGAGGGAGGTGACCTTACCTAATCTACCGCACCTAATTCGAAGGCCGCTGAAAAATGGGGGTGGTAAACCAGCTTCCACCAGCCACAGTTTCGTCACAAGCAGAAGTTCAGCTACAAATTTCTCTGCTGGAGCCGCATCATGTTAGCATTCGGCCTCTCCTCAGTTGACGTCGATACCTAACCGACGGAACCAGAGTACCAGTTCCGACTCCTGTAACTCAAAAGAGATAATGCTTGCTAAATGGATCTTGGGTTGATTAACGAAGGCCAAAAAACGAAAAAAGGGTTGGGTACTATGGAGGCTATGCGTTTTCCAAGTTCTCAGAGATGCGTGTTGAATTTCAAGAAGAAATGGAGGGTGTTTTTTTTAAAAAAAATAATATAGAGATTAGAAATTATAATTGCAAATATTCCCCTATACATTATATAGTATGTATATACACTAGCTAATGTAGTATGTTTATATTATAGGTTCATTAAAAGCTTTGACTATCACAGTTCATTATTTAATGAAGCTTTGAAAATTTTTCTTAATCAATGGCTGTGATGGTAACACCTAAGTAAGGGTAAATCACCCACAAAATTGGCTTGGTTTGGAAGAAATCACCTAATTTTAATATATATTTAATAGGTGAGTTCTACCCAACCCCCTCTAAATCAATATGCAAATTACTCCTTGTGACGTGGCATGTTTTAATTGGATGTTTAGTTTTAGTTTGAGTTAATTTAACTCAATAAGAGTTAATATCTTAACTAAAGTAGGGCAACTTTGTAATTAAATATTTTTATAAGAGGGAGGAATATATAATTTCTGTAAACATTAAAAAGTAAAGTTATATTTCTTATCATTGTTCAGAAGCTCAATGCCCCTTTGCCCCATTCCTCTCTGAAATTGAAAGAAAAAATAACTCAAGCTGTACCCACCCATTGACCCAGCCCCACCGCCCGCAGCCCGCAGCTAGTAGTCACGCCAACCACTGCAGCCACCTCAACCCCGCAGCTCCGTTGCATGTACAGGCATTGCATGTGGAAGGTCGGCGCCGTCGCAGGAGCTTGAAGTCGTCTCCTCTGTTTGAGAGCGCTCTCTCTGTATTCACCGTGCCTCCGTCACCGTCACTGTAACCGTCACTGTCAAGAACTTCTTCGTGCTTCCCTCGCCACCTGACATCTCTGTTCGTTCTGTCTTCATTCATTAGCTGGAACCTTCCCTCGCCGCTGACATCTCTGTTCGCTCTGTTCGTGCTTCAGGTAGGTCTTCTCCTTTTCTCCATTTTGTAGTATTCATTTATTTGTGTATTCTAGCATGAGTTTTGCGCTGTTCATTCTTGTGATTACTGATTTTGAAATTTCTAAGTTGTTCATGATTTTTAGTTCTGAATATCTTAACTTCTATGACTAGGAAATAAGAGTCATTTATTTTGGTTAATTACTTTATTTTGTTCATGATTTTGTTAGCTGGATTTTGAATTTTGTTTGCCGTGACTTGGAATCATTTTATAGTATTTATTTGTGTATTCTAGTATGAGTTTTGTGCTGTTCATTCTTGTGATTACAGTTTCTGAAATTTCTGATTTGTTCATGATTTTTGGTTTTGAATATCTTATATTCTGTGTCTAGGAATAATCTAATTTGGTTAATTACTTAATTTTATTCCTGATTTATGTTAGTTGGATTTTGAATTTTGTTTGCTGTGACTTAGAATCATTTTGTTTGAAATAAAAAACCCCAAGCCTTAGAGGTAGAGAAGGAAGAAGAGGAATTGAAGGAGAGATACGTTGAATCAATCAAAATGAGATGATTTTGTTATGGCATGAGGTGAAAGCTAAGTGAATTACAATGAGAAAGGAAATTACTATTATAAACTAACTAATCTCTAGCTATAACTAAGCTAATTGTAACTAATTTGTGCTGACTCATTACTAATTATAATTAAGTAAGTCCTTACTAATGTATATACATACCATAACTCCTATCATTATCTCTAATTTTCTTATTTTTTAAGCTGTTTCTTTTTTCTTTGATCTTCATCATCTCTAAATTATGCTTTCTTGAAGACTGCTGTTGCTATGCTG